>NC_054469.1:138732279-139032834 GCF_017639515.1 Carcharodon carcharias | reverse complement strand
TGGAAAAACTCAGCAGGTCTGGCAGCATCGGCGGAGAAGAAAAGAGTTGACGTTTCGAGTCCTCATGACCCTTCGACAGAACTTGAGTTCGAGTCCAGGAAAGAGCTGAAATATAAGCTGGTTTAAGGTGTGTGTGTGGGGGGCGGAGAGATAGAGAGACAGAGAGGTGGAGGGGGTTGGTGTGGTTGTAGCGACAAACAAGCAGTGATAGAAGCAGATCATCAAAAGATGTCAACAACAATAGTACAATAGAACACATAGGTGTTAAAGTTAAAGTTGGTGATATTATCTAAACGAATGTGCTAATTAAGAATGGATGGTAGGGCACTCAAGGTATAGCTCTAGTGGGTTTTTTTTTTATTTTATATAATGGAAATAGGTGGGAAAAGGAAAATCTTTATAATTTATTGGGAAAAAAAAAAGGGGGGAAACAGAAAGGGGGTGGGGATGGGGGTGGGGACTCACGACCTAAAGTTGTTGAATTCAATATTCAGTCCGGAAGGCTGTAAAGTCCCTAGTCGGAAGATGAGGTGTTGTTCCTCCAGTTTGCGTTGGGCTTCACTGGAACAATGCAGCAAGCCAAGGACAGACATGTGGGCAAGAGAGCAGGGTGGAGTGTTGAAATGGCAAGCGACAGGGAGGTTTGGGTCATTCTTGCGGACAGACCGCAGGTGTTCTGCAAAGCGGTCACCCAGTTTACGTTTGGTCTCTCCAATGTAGAGGAGACCACATTGGGAGCAACGAATGCAGTAGACTAAGTTGGGGGAAATGCAAGTGAAATGCTGCTTCACTTGAAAGGAGTGTTTGGGTCCTTGGACGGTGAGGAGAGAGGAAGTGAAGGGGCAGGTGTTGCATCTTTTGCGTGGGCAAGGGGTTGTGCCATAGGAGGGGGTTGAGGAGTAGGGGGTGATGGAGGAGTGGACCAGGGTGTCCCGGAGGGAGCGATCTATGAATAGTACTGGTTGATTGCTCATTCAGAGAGCCGGTACAGACACAATGGGCCAAATAGCCTCTTTCTGCACCATAATAATTTTGTGATTCTGTGACAGTTTTGTCTGCCAATCTTCAATTCCAATTTACCTCGTTCAGATGCGTTCTCACCCTACTGGAATTGGCCCTCCTAAAATTAAGCATCCTTATTCCAGATTGATCCATGTCCTCTCCATGGCAAACCTAAACCTTTTGGTTACAGTTCCCTAAGTGTTGCTCGGCTGACACTTGATTCGCTTGACCCACCTCATTCACCAGAACCATTTCTAGCAATGCCTGCCTCATTCAGCTGGAAAAGTACTGATCAAGAAAATTCCCCTGAACACACTACGGAAACTTGTTCCCCTCTCTGCCCTTTACACTATTACTATCCTGGTCTATATAAGGATAATTGAAGTATAATCCAGGGCAAAATTAACAGTCATTTGGACATGTGTGGATTAGTTAAGGAAAGTCAGCATAGATTTAATGTACAATTTATCAACTATGTCTCCTTTTGTTTATTTTTGTGCCTGTGGTTGTAGTGTAATCGGACTATTTCCTGTAGGGATTTCCTCCAGCTCCTGAACTCAAACTCACATTGGTGAGGAATTCACTGGTAATATGAAACAGATTTTTAATTTATCCCAGTTGAAATGTTCATCCTGCCATGAAAGAAAATGTCTGACTCGGTAATAAAGCTTGGTGCCAATTTGTCTCTTGAGTTAAACAAGCAGGGACCAATACCCCAAAACCACAGCTACTTATTGTATTTGATTTGGCATAACAGCAAACTACAGTGCCAAGAATAAACAATGAAACTGAGCCCATTAATATCGTTCGTGCGTAATGGTATATAGCCGGCACTAGTAAAGCAGGACAATGGTCAGAACAGGACATTTTGGTTAATGCCTAGTATATCTCCAATTGTCAACAGGGATCTTTGATTAACAATCCTTTCTATTGAAAACCTGGAAATTTCTTTTCCCCAACTGGGGGTAAATGGTGTCCTGCAAGTGGTCTCCATGACTGCATACACATGGTTCACAGCCACACACAAACAGATGCCCATCCTGTGACACATTTGCATGAGGTCAAAGTTCCCGGACAATAGCACCTTATTGATCAAGCAGCTAATGTTGCAAGAAGTGAGGGGAAAAGGACCATCCTCTGGTACCAAAGGAGGTAGTGGAGGATGAGCAGAAACTTATTGAAATAAAATAAAGACTTACATTTACACAATACCTTTAATGATCAGAGGACATGCCAAAGCACTTTCCAGCCAATGAAGGACTTTTGAAGTGTAGGCACTGCTGTAATGTAGGGAACTCGGTAGTCAATTGGCATACAACAAGTTCCCACAATCAGCAATGTGATAATGACCAGATAATCTGTTTCTGTGATGTTGCTTGTGGGATAATTATTGATCAGGACACCAGGGATAACTCTGCTGTTCTTCTTTGAGTGCCATGGGATCTTTCACATCTGTCTGACAGGGCAGGCAAGGCCTCAGTTTAATGTCTCATATGAAAGATGGAGCCTCTGACAGTCCAGTACTTCCTTCAGTACTGCACTGGAGTTTCAGTTTTGATTTTTGTACTCAAGTCCTATTGGCCCAACGAAGTTCATTACCTACCACGGCTCCAATGGATTCAGGCCTCATAGAGTTCGCTTAAAGAAGACGATGGCTGAGCAGGTTTGACACTAAGCTTTGTCTGAAGTACCCTTCAGAATTCGACCAAAAGTGGAAGAGTCCATTAGTCACATCTCTTCAATCACACAGGGAGGCTTCACAATATTGCAGCCTACAATGGAATATATAGCAACTCAACAGGGGTACCCTTCCTCAGAGGCCCATTGACACAGGCTTTAAGCCCAGCGGACTATTTCTTGTGAATGTTCAGACTATTGCTATAGAGGCTTTAGTCTCCAATTTACAAGAGGACTTCTTGTCCATCCCTTACAGCTTTGTTTTTAAATAACTTGTCATTGAGTCTCTCTGCCTTTGTGGTTGAACAAGTTGTGAATGTTGTATGGTGTAGATTTGGAATATTTACAATTTCAACACCTCCATTTGAATTTGAAAAGCAAAAGTAGTGCTGGTACTTCTAGAATGAGGTCTGAAATTCTTACTGGAATAGCACTATATATATGGTATAATATAATGATAATAATTGTTATCTGTAACCCTTGGCCTGAACATTGGTTGTGGCGAGTACAGGTATCTGCTATATGCTAGCTACTTAAGTTGAATAGATAGCCGCCATTCATTCTTTAAACTTATTCATGAAGAATGGTCACTTTGGCATGGTAGCAGGATGCTGGTTGGCCCTTACCACAGCTTAAGTTACCACATTTCAGAAAGAACAGGAAAATGTTGCAATATAACAATATAGTTAAGAATTAAATGCTAAAGATAAAATATCATTATGGGATGGAACTGTATGCTTAAGTCATTGAACATTTTCAGTATCTCATGTAAAAGATTTTTTTAAAATCTAGCTCTTGTCTAGTATCTTAAAAATAATTTTCTTTTTGTCATGTCTCATTATATAACACACAAATGCAGAAACTGATACCAGTTCTTGATATTTTTACATAAGTCTATGTACCAGGTACATGATAAAGCCCAGCTTTCCTCAGGTCAGTGATAAGATCGTGTTGTGGACTGTTGACAGATGGTTTTTATAATTCTATCATTATGTATTCGAATCCCTCCCCCATTCCGGGTGCCAATTGAGGGAGCCAGGGGATTAAAATTTTCCTAAAGGCATCTCCACTTACCAGTTCCTTTGATTCTAAGAGTAGGAAATCATGTAACATTTGGAATGCCAAGTATTTTCTCTGGGTTTTGTGTTCTACTTACTTGCTTTTTGCCTATAGGGGATTCTATTCAAATTTTAAAGTGCCTTGTAACATAGGGGAGAATTTTCTCCCTGTTGTGCGGGCTGGGCGAGAGTGGGGGTCAGGGGGGGTGCGGGTGTGGGCATGCAAAAGAGCAAAGAAATCTCCCTGAGACATGGAACTCCCTCAGGGAGATTATTTTCATTTTGAACACTTCAAAACAAGAATAGAAAAAATAATTCAGACATGTCCCCTCATGTGACAGTGTCACATGAGCTGGGACATGTCAATGAATTTTAATTAAAAAATTTTTGATTTATAAAGCTTTCGTGAAACCTCATCCCGCCCGTAGATGAGGTTTCATGATAAATGCGAAGGCTGCCTGGGTTCTTTGCCTGCCCGCCAACCTTAAGGTTGAATGGGCAGCCCTGTTAATTATTACAATTGGTATTTAAATGACCTTAATAGGCCTTTGACAGTTCAGCAGGCGTGGAGCCGACTCCGGTGCGCGCCCGCCGAACTGAAGATCAGTATGACGCGCGGTGACGTCGAATCGCATGCCCGACATCATCGCGTGTCATTTTATGCGTCGGCGTGTGGGGCCCACCCCCACAAGCTGGCCAGAAGATTCAAGCCATAAACTTAGGTAAAACTATTGTTAATTCTTTCTATCTAAACTGTTTTCCACTAGATTGCTAAAACAAATATGTTTTGTTCAGTGAGTTAGTAGCCTAGATAATGTCAAAATTTTCCAAAAAAAATCTTTTTTTCACAAGTGTGCCATTCTTCCTTTACGGAATTTGTGTTCCATTTCTTCAATATTCAGCTAAATCTGGAGTCTCTTTGTGGAGAACAATTGATGTAATGACACCAAAGCAACAGAACGACATATATCTGACCTGGGGATTCCCTCTCTCTCACACACAAACGTTTTTGTTATTTATAAACTTATTTCTGAAGCCAATAATTTTAGTTATCAACATGGAGGACAAACTAAGCAAATCAAGCAATAGAATAACTTGGACTCTCCTCTGAATCATCACCTGCTTTGGGCAGGAAGCAGAGAAATTGTGTTTTTAAAACATTACTACACCAAGTGACTGATAGAGATATGCACATCTAGCAAGAGGCTCACACTGACTGAGATATAAATACTGTGGCTAAAAGAGCAGGTCAGAGGCTAGGAATCCTGCAGTGAGTAACTCACCTCCTGACTCCCCAAAGCCTGTCCACCATCGACAAGGCACAAGTCAGGAGTGTGATGGATACTCACCACTTGTCTGGATTTGTGCAGCTCCAACAATACTCAAGAAACATCCAGGACAGAGCAGCTCACTTGTTTGGTACCCCATCCACTAACATTCTAGGGTAAGTGATGGTGTAGTGGTATTGTTGCTGGGTTAGTAGGCCAGAGGTATCCAGGATAATTCTCTGGGGACCTGGGTTCGAATACCACCAAGGCAGCTGGTGGAATTTGAATTTAATAAAAATTTGGAATTAAAAGTCTAATGATGACCATGAAACCATTGTTGATTGTTGTAAAAAAACCCACCTGGTTCACCTGGAAGGGAATCTGCCATCCTTACCTGGTCTATTTGTGACTCCAGACCCATAGCAACGTGGCTAACTCTTAACTGCCCTGTGAAACAGACTAGCAAGCACTCAATTGTATCAAACCGCTACAAAATGTGAAAAAAGGAATTAAACCGACAGACTACCCGGCATTGACCAAGGAACCGGAAATGACAACTGCAAACTCAGCCCTGTTGACCCTGCAAAGTCCTCCTTATTAACATCTAGGAGCTAGTGCCAAAATTGGGAGGGTTGTCTCACCGGCTAGTCAAGCAACAGCCTGAGATAGTCATCCTCACGGAATCATACCTGACAGATAATGTCCCAGACTCCACCATCACCATCCGTGGGTATGCCTTGTCTCACTGGCAGGACAGACCCTGCAGAGGTGGCAGCACAGTGGTATACAGTCAGTAGGGAGTTGCCTTAGGTGTCCTCCACATCAACTCTGGACCCCTTGAAGTCTCATGGCATCAAGTCAAACATGGGCAAGGAAACCACCTGCTGAATCAGTGATCCTCCATGTTGAACATCACTTGGAGGAATCACTGAGGGTGACAAGGGCACAGAACGTACTCTAGGTGGGGGACTTCAATGTCCATCACTGAAAGTGGCTCAGTATCATCACTACAGACTGAGCTGGCTGAGTCCTAAAGGACATAGCTGCTAGACTGGGTCTGTAGCAGGTGGTGAAGGAAGCAACAAGAGGGAAAAACATACTTGACCTCATCCTTACAACCTGCCTGCCACAGATGCATTGTCCATGATTGATATGATGGCAACAAAGCAAAAGAACGACATATACCTGACCTGGTGATTCCCTCTCTCAAATACATAAATGTTTTTGTTATTTATAAACTTATTTCTGAAGCCAATAATTTTGGTTATCATCATGTAGGGCATTTTAGGCAAACCAAGCAATAGACTAACTTGGACTCTCCTCTGAATCATCACCTGCTTTGGGCAGTAAGCAGAGAAATTGTGTTTTTAAAACATTACTACATTGGGGCAGAATCTTCTGGCTGGTGTGCGGGGGGGTGGAGCCCACGCGTCAGCACTTAAAATGTCACGCGCTGACGTCATGCGAGTGTCCCGATGTCAGCGCGCGGCATCGCGATATTTCGGTCAGCGGGCATGCCCGCCATTAATTAAAGGCCTCGTTAAGGCCCTTAACTTGCCAATTGTCGAGGATTTTGAGGGGCCCGTGCGAACTTCGGGTCGGCCCACAGGCCCAACAGGCAGGTGGGTAGGAGATTTTTAAATAAAACTCATGCACTGGCGGGATATGTGGACTCAGAGGGGTTGTTCATGTTTTACATAAAGTTTTAATTGCAGAAAGTGTTTGAAAGTTGCCTGTGTGATTGTTAATAGTTCACATCGATTTCCAAGAGCTTCTTGTGTACTTTGAAACCAGTCTGCAGACAGTAATCGGGCCTGCAGCTTTCCAAGGCCTCCATTTAGCCTGGGGGTATGGGTTCTGACATCGCCACTGCAGGCAGCTCCTCTGAGGAGGAAGGGAGGGATAGAATAAGGAGGAGGCCAGGAATGGACAATCAGCCTCCAGGGGAGCCACCTTTGGGAGGCCAGGCGCAGGCACAAGGGGCACAGGGCCAAGAGGTTGTCCAAGGTGCAAGGGGCCGCAGAAGACGCCACTGCCAGGATATACAGGTGGCGAAGCAGCTACCTCAATATGACTGAGGTGCAGTGCCAAAGGATGCTCCGACTCTCAAGGGAGACAGTCAACTATATCTGTCAGATGATTGGCCCTGAGATCTCCCCTAACTGCGTGTGTGGATGCCCCATGTCAGCGGCTCTGAAGCTCACAGTTGCCCTCCACTTCTATGCCTCTGGCTCCTTCCAGGGCTCGGTGGGCGATCTTTGCAGTGTCTCCCAATCAGCTGTACACTCTGTTACTGACGGCCTGTTGAGATGAGCATTGACCTTCATCCACTTCCGCTGCGACCAGGCAAGTCAGGCTCAGCGAGCCAGAGGCCTCCCCCGCATCCAGGATGCAATAGGCTGTACACATGTGACCATCAATGCGCCAGCAGGTGAGCCCGGTGCCTTCGTCAATAGGAAGGGATTCCACTCCATGAACGTGCAGATAGTGATTGACCACAGGATGCTGATTCTGCAAGTCTGTGCAAGGTACCCAGGCAGCTCCCACGATGCCTACGTCCTCAGACACTCCCAGGTGCCGGGGCTCTTCAGTGCTCCAGCTCGATGGATGTTTGGCTGGTAGGTGACAAGGGATATCCCAACAGAAGGTGGCTCATGACACCTTTCCGCTATTCAAGAACAGAAGCTGAGGATCACTACAACAGGAGCCACGGCACCACAAAGGCTATGGTGGAGAGAACCATCGGTCTTCCCAAGATGCGCTTCCGTTGCCTGGACCTCTCGGGGGCGCACTCCAGTGCCCTGCAGATTGCATCTCTGTGATAGTGGTAGCATGCTGCGCTCTGCACAATCTTGCCCTGGAAAGGGGGGATGCAGTTGACGATGAAGACCTTGAGGCAGTGGATAAGGCTGCACATGATGAATCCAGCAGTGACTCAGAGGATGAGGAATCACAGGGCGAGGATGAGGGGCAGCATGCCAACCCGCTACTACACCAAGGAGGCAGGGACACCTGGGACAGTTTAATCCAATGAACCTTCAGCTAGCCCCACACACCTTGATCAGCAGGACCAGCATTGCCTGGTGCTTCCACACGTGGCACTTAGGTGCTACATCTTCCACCTCATCAGCTGCAACTAAGGGCTTAGTACAGAAACATCAATGTCCACTCAAACACTCATGATAAATATGTGAAAAAGACAAAGGAAGCACAAAGGAAACACCCTCAGTCATGGTCAGAAAAGTGGACTTTATTATATCCAACATATAACAGAAACATCTCTACTGCAAACTTAAGTATATTATTGCCTATTCTAAGGCCAGCACAAAATCACCAGTGGCATACCCGTGGAGTGCCTAACGTGCCTTATGCTTACATTTCCCGGTGCTACATCTTGGTGTCACCCCATCGCTCGGAGTGGCTTGTGAGACAGCCTGCTGACTCTGCTGTCCTATTGGCCTCGATGACCTTGGCGGTTATCCTCTGGCCCGTGGTGCGTGTGATGGCCCCATCTGGGAGGGAGTGGCCACTTCCAGAACTGGCACCTCCCCAGTTGTCACAGCCTCAACGGAAGCAATGTTGACTGGCAGAGGGATGGAGAAGCTGCTGCCCTCATCCGGAGCACCCTGAGAGGATGTCGCAGCAACGACAGGCAGCTGCTGCACCAACGTGAGGTCCAATTGGACCTCCCTGCTCACCGCAGATGCAGGGGCACCGAGCACCGACGCTTGGTGCCCACATCACCCACAATGGGAATGACCACCCATGGCCAGTACTGCTGTGAGGGCTTGCAGATTCAGAGCGTATCCTAATCATGAGATGTTCCATCCGATCGAACCCCCTCTCCAAGAGAGTCGCCAATCTCTCAGTGGAGGAAGCCTGAAGCTCTGCCCTGAGGTTCATGCCTTCACGTGCACTCTGCCTGGACTACTCCATCGCAGAGACCAACTGAAGCACACCCTCATGCAACCCTGCCAGATGCAAACGCACTTCCTGACGCTTGTCCTGCAGCTGCTGCATTGGTGACAACTCCAGAGGCACGTCACCAGTGCCGGACTCAGCATGTGCCTCGTCCCATGCAGCCCTCTGGCTTCTGGTGCCATCGGCACTCTCAGTCCCTACCATCTCCTCCTGCGATCATGATGTGCCCTCTCCACTGTGACCTGCGACACTTGCCAACGGTAAATTCCCCACTGAGGTGTTTGTGTCTGCGCTGGTGCCTGGCTGGCTGAAATGACGTGCCGCAATTTGCACATGTAGGGCCTCAGGTATGGAGGGGGTGCTGCGGGATCGTTGGGCGCAGTCATGTTGTGGTGATGCTGAAATTAACAACAAGGACAGTGCATCAGTTAGCGTACAGTCAGTTAAACCTTTCAGCCTTTTCCACCCACCCTCATAAGTCGCTCATCCTTCAAGACCCTATAGAGACGAGCATTGGTGGGTAGGGAAAGAGTCAACCATTAGACGTGCATACAGACAGGCTGGTCAGATGGCCTCAGGAATGCCACGTGGCATGTTATGTACCATCAGAGTGGGGAGAGTGCAGAGGTTCCTGACCTGGATGCATGCCGCCTGGATAGTTGCGGGGCTGAGGAAACATCGCAAACACTTGCAACATTTGCCGTAGATCACAGGAGATTGACAGGTCACATTATTGACCTTCACACCGTTAGGAGGAGCATATACCGAGTTGGCAGAAGGCAACATTTCCCCTTGGTGCAGGGATGACTAACGTGGTGGCATTTATTTAAGTTGAGTCCCATGAGATTGACAGGTGAGGTGCTGAGGACCTTTTGGACAGAGTAATGTGGGACACACTGGCTGAAAGGGTGGTGGAGGTACAAACCCTCCTAAGATGCAGTAAGTCTTTGGATGTGCAGCAGCGATGCCCTGGCATGTTAGGCCATGGGGATAGTGATCACAAATGGATAAGGTAACTTTGGAAAGTGGTGGAGACGCGAATCCTCAAGGGGACGTGGGACCTTTGTGTATGATCCACACATCAGAGTGTATCAGACTGTGAATGAGCAGTGTTGCTGCATTAACGATTGCAGCAACCATCAGTGCTTTGGATGGTGGGCAGATAGAGTGGATGGGACTGTGGGCCTCAAACACCTGGCCGCTGGACCCCAGCCTCACCGCCACCTGCCGCCCTGGTCTCCTGACTCCTGCCCAGCTCCATGGCCTGCTCCTCAAATGTTGTGAGGCACTGGAGCAGGGCATACCCACCTCCAGTCCTGTGGCACTCCCGCTGATTGTGTTCAGTTTTTGTCTGCAAAACAGAGAAGAGGATTTATTAGGGCTGCTTGCTCATGTACTCTGCATGCGCACGCCGCACCCCAACCACAGTGGCCCATCTGAGCCCTCCAGCAGCTCCTGTCCACACTACTGGTGATCAGTCCCCAGAAGATAGTATGGCTGCTCCCAACCCCCTCCCCCAGTGGACACCTTGGACACATTCAGCATCCATCATTTTGAATAACGCACGGGTCTTAGCACCCATGGGAAGGAGGCGCAGATGGCACTTGGCCACAACACCTTAGGCACACCTTGTACCATCTCATCACCATCAATAAGACATGTGTTGGAGTTCTGAGTGTGTGTCTAGCTGCCTTTCCTGCAGGTTGCCCCCAGACTACTCAAATACGAAAAACACCAACATATGCTGCGGGGAGAACCCATCTTCTCCTCAACCACGAAGGCTGATGTAAGCATGGTCACTATCTGTTTGCCCACCCAGCGTGCCAAATGCCCAATGCAGTAATGACAGCAAGATGTGGGGCGGTGGTGGGGGGTGTGGCGGGGGGGGTGGGGGGGGGGGGGGGGGGGGGGACGAGGGTGGTGGGAGCAAGTGGGGGGGGTGGGTGGTGGTGGGGGTGCTCAAAGGTTAAGGCTACCTGCTGGGTGAAATGGCCAAGGCTGACATGGTACTCACCCTTCCAGAACACAGCAAATCATTGAATCTCTTGCGGCCCTGGGTGCCTGTGCGCGCACATCATCATGGACACTAACAGTGTCACCAACCTCCTCCCAAGCCTGCCTGGTGACATGGGGGGGCCCTCCTCCTCCCATCAGCCAGATACAATATATCCTGACAGCTGGACACCTCTTGGAGGAGGACAGCAAGGCAGGCATCAGAGAAGCGAGGGGCTCTGTGGCCACCCGCTGGCCTCTCCTACAGCCTGCCCCCCCTCCTCCTGCTCATGCTGCTGTGGAACCACAGCTGCCTCTCTCTCTCCCCGAGTAGCCATGGTGCACTGCCTCAAGCATTGGAACTGGTGGTCTGAGCATGCCCACCCGTAAGACTATTTTCCCATTCTCCACGGGAGTCGCTAACCCGCTGGGCGGGCCTTAACTGGCCCGCTGGCGGAAAATAGCAACGCGGCCCATTTCGGCAGCGGCAATCGGCTGCCCGCCCGCCACCGAGTCAGTCAAGCCCGCCCGCCCGTCAAGGGCAAAATTCTGGCCCAAGTGACTGACAGAGATCTGCACATCTAGCAAGAGGCTCACACTGACTGAAATACAGTTAAACATGATCTACACAAAGACTGGGAGAAAGCTAAGCAGCAACTGAGAGAGCAGAACATCTATTGCAAGAGAGTAAAAATAAACTGACAGAAAGTGTAAAATGAATGGGAGAAAGCTACGTACTCACTGTGGAAGGGCTACACTTTGAGAGAACTAACAATTGAATGAGACAAAATTAAACATTGACCAAGACTAAGCTACATACCCACTGAGAGAAAACTTAAGAAAGACTGAGAGAGCTAAACGGCAACTGACAGAGGGCAAAGCATGACTGAAAGAGAGCAAAAAGTCAACTGAGAGCGAACTGAACACTGGAGTAGACCTAGCCTATCAAATCTTGCCTCAGCTAACATTCTCCATTCTTGCAGCATTCTCGTAAATCTCTTTATCATCTCCATGTGATCACATCCTTCCTGCAATGTGATGGCCAAAACTGGATGCTCAGCTTCAGCTGTGGTCTAGTCTTTCATATAGTTCTAAGATAACTTCCCTTTTCTAACATTATATGCCTCAACTAACTTCACCCCTTCCTTGGATTCACCTAGTTCTGTTGAAGGGTCATGAGGACTCGAAACGTCAACTCTTTTCTTCTCCGCCAATGCTGCCAGACCTGCTGAGTTTTTCCAGGTAATTCTGTTTTTGTTTTGTATTTCCAGCATCCGCAGTTTTTTATCCCATATGCCTTCTTAATCACCAAATCTACCTGTCCTGCTACCTTCAGCAGCCTGTGGACATGCATTCCAATGCCCCTCTGTTCCTCTACACCTCTCATTATTCTCCCATTTATTGTGTGTTCCCTTGTCTAGTTTGCTCTCCCCAGCTGTATTACCCCATATTTCTCCAAATTGAATACCATTTGCCACTTTTTTGTCTGCCTGACCAGTCTATTGATATCTCCCTGCAGTCTATCAACCACATAATCATTTTTTGTATCATTTGCAAATTTCTTAATCATGCCCTCTACATTTAAGCCTAAGTCTCTGATACATACCAAGAAAAGCAAAGGAACCCCACTGGAAATAATATTCTAGTCACAAAAGTACCTGTCAACCATTACCCTGTGTTTTCTGCCGCTGAGCCAATTTTGGAATCAGCATGACATTTTCCTTGGATCCTATAAGCTCTTACTTTTTGGCCTGTCTTCCATATGAGACCTTGTCAAAAAACTTGCTAAAGTTCATGTAAACTGCATCAAATGAGCTACCTTGATTGTTACCTCCTTAAAAAAGTCAAACAAGTTTGTCAGATATGACCTTCCTTTAACAAATCCATCCTGCCTGCCCTCGATAAATCCATATCTTTCTCAATGACTATTTATAAATTTCAGAAATAATTTGTCTACCACTGAGGTTAGGCTGACTGATTGTTAATTACTCAGCCTATCCCTTCTACACTTTCTAAACAATGGTAGAATGTTAGTGTCCTCTGGCACCACACCTGTAACCAAACAGGATTAAAAAATGATGGTCTGAGCTTCTGTTATTTCCTGTTTTGTTTCCCTTTGCAGCCTGGGATACATTTCATTCAGGCCTGGCAATTTATCCACTTTCAAAGATGCCTAAATACCTTAGTATTTCTTCTCTCACTATGTGTATCCCATACGCTATTTCACATCCCTGGGGCTGAATTTTCCCCCCGTTCCAGGGGGGGTGAAGGGGTTGGGGGGGGGGGGGAGGTGGCGGTGCAGGGAGTTGATGGGTGGGCGCACAAAATTGGGTTTCCTATCAGTGCCCCCAATCGGAAGCACGGTGCCATTTTATGTGGGCGGGCCAATTAAGGCCCGCCCAGCGCAACATCCCCACAAAAGCGCTATGCGCGCCCTGTGCGGGTGGGGGGAATCCCAAAATTGAGAGTGCACTCTTTCGTGCATGCGCATGAAAGAGCGCACTCATCTCCCTGAGGCTAAGTGCAGCCTTAGGGAGATCGGCTCAAAATGTTAAAAACCTAAAAATAGAAAAATAAAATTTCCCTAACATGTCCCCTCATGTGACAATATCACATGAATTGGGACATGTCCATAATTTTTACAAAACCTTTTTAAAATTTTTTAAAACTTACATGAAACTCCTCACGCCCGTGGATGAGGTTTCATGCTTTTTCTAGTTCCTGCCGGGGCTCCTGGCCTGCCCGCCAACCTTAAGGTTGGACAGGCAGGTCCTTTAATTACTTAATTGTCCCTGTCAATGGCCTCAATTGGCCATTGGCAGGTCAGCGGGTGCGCAAATGATTTTCCTGGGTCCCCGCCTTCCTGAAAATTTAAATGGGGCACAGTGATGTCAGGAGTTCCCCCTAACATCACTGCACATCATTTTACACATCAGCGAGCAGCCCCACCCCCCCCGCCCACCACCCACCCCCCAGCCGCTTATTGACAGGAAAATCCTGCCCCTGCTCTTTCACTAAATGTCTACAGTGCTTCCCTCTTTTGTGAAGGCAGGCACAAAATATTCATTACGAACTATGCCCTCCCCTAACCCCCACACACAAATTGCCATTTTGGTCTCTAATCAATGCAACTCTTCCCTGAGTTATCCTCTTGCTCTTTATATATTTCTAAAAGATCTTTGCGCTTTCCTTGAATTTACTTGTCAATATTTTTTCATGCCCACTGTTTTGTTTTCCTAATTTACTTTTTATTTTCACCCCTTTACTTTCCACACTCATCTATGTTACCTGCAATATTGAGCTCTTGATATATGACATAACCTTCCCTTTTTGACTTATCCTATTCTGTTTGCTCTTTAATATCCAGGGAGCCGCTAGATTTGTGAATCCCGCCCTTTTTCTTGTGACATGTATTTTCTGAACTGTCTCTATCTGCTCTTTGAATATTTCTCTGACAGTGATCTACCTTCAAGTAACTGTATCCAGTGCACTTTTGGTAAATCAGATCTAAACTATGTAAAATTGGTCTTTCCTCAATTTAGAACTTTTACTCTTGGGCCAGAATTTTTGGCTTGGCGAGCGGGAGCGGGGCCCGCTCTCCAAAGTGTAAAATGATGCGGGGTGACGTCGGGCCCCGACTCAGAGAATCCCCCCCCGCCACCCGCACAGGGAGCGCACAGTGCTTCCAGGCGCTCGTCACTCTGGGAGGGCCTTAATTGGCCTGCCCACGTAAAATGATGGCACGCCCCCAATCAGGTCCGTGCCTACCCCCACCTGCCAGGGGGAACATTCTTCCCTTGGTCTTTGTCCTTTCCCATAATTATGCTAAGTCTAACTGAATTATGATTACCACTGACAAAGTGCTCTCCCAGTGGTACCCATTCAACCTGCTCAGCTTCATTTTCTAAAACTGAACCAGAATTATCCCTTGTCTTGTTGGACTTACTACATACTGGCTAAAGAAAAGTTCTCCTAAATGCATTTTAAAAATGCTGCATTCTTTGTACCGTTTACACTGATTTTATCCCAGTTATTCAGGTATTTGAAATCCCTTACTGCTACTGCTCTATTGTTTCTGCACTTTTCAGCAAATTGCCCACGTATTTTTTTAATTCATTCAAGGGATGTGCGTGTTGCTGGCTAAGCCAGCATTTTTTGCCCATCCATAATTGCCCTTGAGAAGGTAGTGGTGCACTGCAGCCACAGCTGTCATGTAGATACACCCACTGTTCTATAAAGGAGGGAATTCTAGGACTTGACCTAGCAACAATGAAGTCAGAATAGTGAGTGGCTTGGAGGGGAACTTCTAGGTGGTGGTGTTCCCATGTATCTGCTGCCCTTGTCCTTCTAGATGGTAGTGGTCATGGGTTTGGAAGGTGCTGCCTAAGGAGGCTTGGTGAATTCCTGCAGTGCATCTTGTAGCTGGTACACTCTGCTGCCACTATGTGTCGGTGGTGGAGGGAGTGGATTTTTTTTTATTCATTCACAGGATGTGGACGTAACAGGCTAGGCCAGCATTTATTACCCATTCCTAGTTGCTCTTGAGAAGGTGGTGGTGAGCTGCCTTCTTGATCCGCCGCAGTCCATGTGGTGTAGGTACACCCACCGTGCTGTTAGGAAGGGAGTTCCAGGATTTTGACCCAGCAACAATGAAAGAACGACGATATATTTCCAAGTTAGGGTTGAGTGACTTGGAGGGGAACTTGCGGGTGGTGGTGTTTCCATCTATCTGCTGTCCTTGTCCTTCTAGACGGTAGTGGTCATGGGTTTGGAAGGGTCATACGGACTTGAAACTTTAACTCTGTTTCCCTCTCCACAGATGCTGCTAGACCTGCTGCGTTTCTCCAGCATTTTCTGCATTTGTTGTTGAAGCAGGCTGCTTTTTCCTAGATGGTGTCAAGTTTCATGAGTGTTATTGGAGCTGCACTCATCCAGGTGCATGGAGAATATTCCATCACACTCCTGACTTGTGCCTTGTAGATGATGGACAGGCTTTGGGGAGTCAGGAGGTGAGTTACTCACCGCAGGATTCCTAGCCTATTCATCTGCTGTTGTAGCCACATATGGCTAATCCAGTTTAGTTTCTGGTCAATGGTAGCCCCCCCAGGATGTTGATTTGCTCTT
Organism: Carcharodon carcharias; assembly: GCF_017639515.1. NCBI lineage: Eukaryota > Metazoa > Chordata > Chondrichthyes > Lamniformes > Lamnidae > Carcharodon > Carcharodon carcharias. The sequence goes on along the minus strand of NC_054469.1, from coordinate 139,016,792 downwards.
CTATCCCCCTCTGACTGTTTGAGGGTCTATAATATACTTGCAGCAATGTGATTGCTCCTTTCTTGTTCCTCAGTTCCATCCATATGGCCTCATTTGACGATTCTTCCAACATATCATTCTCCCTCGGTTTTGATTGTTTCTTTAACTGAATATTGACACCCTTCTCCAGTTTTAGCTCCCTGTCTATCCCATCTGCAAGCTCTGTAACCAGTAATGTTGAGCTGCCATTCCTGCTGTTCTTTAAGCCATGTTTCAGCATGATATTCAAGTGTCTACCTTCAAGTGTTCCTTCAGCTGTGTCCCCAGCTCATCTCCCTTGTTCATCATACTTATCTAATTGAAGTATATGCCATATTGAACAATTCCTTACTTGTCTATTTTATAATTTGTCTGTTCTGCCTTTTACACTCGCTTAGTAATTTTCTGCATTCCATTTTAAACTTCGTTTTTCTCCCTTCTAAATCTATACACACATTTCCATGCCCCTATCACACTAGTTTAGAGCCTACCCAATAGCACAGCAAACCTCCCTGTGATGATATTGGTCTTGGTCCTATTGAGGTGCAACCTGTCCGATTGTACAGGTCGCATCTCACATGGAACCGATCCAATGCTCCAGGAATCTAAAGCCCTCCCCCCTGCACTATTTGTCCAGTTACATATTCCGGTGCTGCATCCTTCTATTTCTGTAATCATTAGCGTGCAGCACTAGGAGTAATTGGAGATTACCGCCTTTGAGGTCCTGCTTATTAATTTATTTCCTAGCTCCCTAAAACCTTTCTGCATGACCATATCTTTCTATCTATGTCTTTGGTACAGATATGGACCACAATTCCTGGCAGTTCACCCTTGCCCCTCAGAATGTCCTGTAGTTGCTCAATGACATCCTTCACTTTGGCACCAGAGGGGCAACAGTACCATCCTGGAGTCATGTCTGTAGAGGCTGCGGAAGTGCCTGCCTGTTCCCCTGACTATTGATTTCCCTGTCGCCTTTTATCGGCATTCACAATATAACTGCGTTGTAGGTTGTTAGGTTAGCTAACAGGAAACAGAGGGTAGCCATAAATGGGTTCTTCTCTCTTTGGTGATGAGTGGTGTGCCACAGAGGTCAGTGCTGGGGCTTCAACTTTTCATCACTGATATAAATTACTTAGATGAAGGGACCAAAGATATGGTTGCTAAATTTGTTGATGACACAAAGATAGGTAGGATAGTACGTTATGAAGAGGATTTAAGAAGGCTACAAAGTGGCATAGATAAATTAAGTGAGTGGGCAAAGATATGGCAAATGGAGTATAATATGGGAAAATGTGAAATTGCCCATGTTAGCAGGAACAATAAAAAAAAGTATATTATCTAAATGGTGAGAGTTTGAAGAGCTCTGAGATTCAAAAGGATCTGGGTGTCCTAGCGCATGAATCTCAAAAGCTTAATATACAGGGACAGCAGATAATTAGGAAAGCTAATAGAATGTTATCATTTATTGCAAGGGGAATTGAATGCAAAAATAGGAAGGCTATGCTTCAGTTGTTCAGGCCACTGCTGAGACCACATCTGGAGTACAGTAGTGGTCTCCTTATTTAAGGAAAGATGTAAATGCGTTAGAAGCACTTCAGAAAAGGTTTACTAGACTAATACTAGGAATGGGCAGGTTGTCTTTTGAGGGAAGGTTGGACAGATTAGGCTTGTATCCACTGGAATTTAGAAGAGTAAGAGGTGACTTGATCATGATTTGATCAAAACCTTTAAATCCTTGGGCGTCTTGAGTGGATGTGAAGAGGATGTTTCCTCTTGTGGGAGAATCTAGAGCCAGGGGTCACAGTTTAAAAATAAAGGGGTTGCTCATTTAAGACAGAGATGAGGAGAAGTTTTTTTCTCTCTGAGGATCCTGAGTCTTTGGAACTCTCTTCCTTAAAAGGTGGTGGAAGCAGTCTTTGAATATTTTTAAGGCAGAGCTAGATGGATTCTTGATTAACAAGGGGGTGAAAGGTTTTTGAGGGTAGACGGGATCAGCCATGATCTTATTGATGGTGGAACAGGGTTGAATGGCCAAGTGGCCCTACTCCTGCTCCTAGTTTGTATGTTTGCATGTATGTAAGTGCTGTGTATTTGTCTTTGTGGCTATTACAGACAGGAGGGGGGTTAAATTAAACAGCACTAATTTCTCTTCTCACCACCCATCTGTAAACAGAAAGATTTTTTGATTTGTTTCCATCTTTATAAGCAGTGGCATATTTTCCAACCCCTCGGTTTTGGTGTGATCCAATTTCTATTAATAACCCCACAGCAAACTCAAGATAGGGTGAATTAAAAAAGGGTTAGTTTATTGCACACATTCAAATGTGAAAGGAGGGTCACAATATTACCTCCATACTCAGACGGGTAAAGAAAGGGATAGAGAAAAGAAGGTTTTACAGTATAGAGACCACAGAGAAATAAATATTGTTTTGCATGGGTTCCAGAGCCCAGAATCAAAGTCTAATAAGATATTCCTTCACAGAGGTCGGTGGGCTTAAAACAAATGCTGGATAATTCACTTTTCCAGTGGTTTTGTCTTCCCTTGATGAGATAGGCATGCAAAGCCATTGGTTTCAGAACTCTGCCTGGCCAACTCCTGATTAAGTGTCCTCTAAAGAGTCTGGGGGGTTTTACAGGGTGGTTAGCACACAGTGGGTGAGTTGTAGCCCAGCTGCTGGGGGCTATCTGCAGGGGAATGCCAGGTATCTCACTCTGAGTGCCAGGTCTCTTGATTATAGGGCTGAGCGGCTCTGGTCTAAGTTAGCTGCCCCCACCCCCTCTACCTTGGTAACCTGTAGGTTCAGCTGTTCAAACTCAGGGACTGTGGTTAGGCTGATTGTCAGGATATTGAGGTGTTTTAATGGGACTCTGGCATCTTTCAGGGATTTTGCTTTCGGGTCCAGCTCGGGTATTAGGGTTTCCCAGTTACTGTTGTTCGGTGCTATGTGTTGGCACAGCAACAGGCGAACAATCTGCTCATGAACCTGGGCCAGCCTTTCTTAGCCCAGGCAATAGGAAGATGCCTTCTGTTCAGGGCCTCTGCTCATCCATACTGTGTGGGGCTACAGTGCTGTATCTTGGTGGGTTACTTACAGATCATTTTAAAAGCAGTGGACAGCTCTGTCAGGTTGCCTTGTGATTCTGCATTAAGGTGAATGGGTATGGGATCCAATCTGGTTGGAATCTTTGGGTGGTAGTCTCCATGTCATAGGGAGCATTGCTGCCCTCTGGTGGATGGGCAGCTCTTGCTGTGCATCCCTGTGGCTTTTTAACTAAGTGAGGCATCACCCTCACTCTTTCTAGGCCAATTTGGGAACAGTCCTGGTTTGCACTTAAATTGCCCTAAAGCTGCCAGCTAGGCCAATCAATGGCTCCTTAGCTGGTGCCTTTGGATTGGGAGTGGGCTCTCTCCAAACTTGTTCCCTGTCCCATGGAACACCCCTGCCCTCAAGTGGAGGTGCAGCTCTGGCAACTCTCCTTGTGGCATTTAGCTGGGGGAGGCATCTCACTCCCTATCTGCTCATCAGTTTGGGAACTTGCTTTGTCCCTAATTACATTCAGAAAGAAGGTTTCTGCCAGCCATACATAAGGGGTCTTTCCTGGTTGAATAACTTGTCTTCCTTCAGGCACTTCCACTACTTTGGGCATCTCCCTCACTATCTCTTTCCCTGCTGTGGGACTTCTCTGGTCCCTGCTTAATTATGGGATATTCTGAGAGTTTATTTTAAATTCTAATGGCCCTTCCTGGACTTTTTAAAATTCTGCTGGCCTGGCTTTGGCTGTGTTACATTCAAGCAGCTTTCACTCAATGGGCATGGGTTTTACTTCACCCTTATGGGCCTCTAAACATTCCTCAGCCTTCTGCACTACTGCAGATTCCTGCTAGCTAATGTGGCCTCTTGTCTTTCACTAGCTAACACATTGCTGCCAGCCAAATCGTTTCTGAGGAGGAAATTGATTGCTGTTATTGATAGTTCAGGAACAATTCCTACCGTGACAGGGCCTGAAACAAGGTCACATTCTAGGTGGACCTTATGGAGGGGTGCAAACACAGATCCTCCCCCCTCTCCACTGATCAGAGCGTTGACCTTCAGGGAGGACACAGCGAGGGGTAGATTTAGGTTCCCCTCCAACATGAAGGACTGGGTGACCCATGTCCCGGAGCAATACAAGACTTGCTCACATTTTGGGATGGGTAGGAGGACACTGTTCCTGAAAGGGCAAAGCTCAGGGATCTATCTGAGAGTTTGTCTGGTTCAGACATACATAGTGCCAAGTCCTCCAAAGGGTAAGGTTCTGTAGCGAGAGTCTCTGCCTGCTCTGCCATGCCACCCATTGAGGGATCCTTCGGGGGACTACTCATATGGAGCCCTATAAGAGCTTTTGGCTTTCCTCACAATTTTCAGCACTCAGGCCTGGAATGGCCTATTTTGTTACAACTGGAACACACCAGTCTCTGGGGGTCCTTCTTCCGGGTTGCAGGAGGCCTTCTCGCATCCTCCTTGGTATTTTCTTTTCAGAGTCACAGGCCTTTCCTATCTAGGTCATCTGCTTACCTTTCCAGTGCTCATGGGAATGGTTTGGAAAGATTCTGTCTGAATTTCCAGGCCTATGAGTGAGATCGTAGCTGTCTGCTGTGATGGCTGCATCCTGGAATGTGAGGGTTCTCTGCTCCTCCAAGCGCATTCTCAGGCTGGACGGTAAGCAGTTTTTAAATCCCTCTAACAATATCAACTCCCGCAATCCCTCATAGGCGCATGAGATCTTAAGGGGCCTTACCCGTCGATCAAGCGCAATTTGCTTCAGCCATTCAAACTCGAAGTTGGTTTGTGTGGGTTTCTTGCGAGCATTCTGGAATTTCTGGCAGTATGCCTCCAGGTCTGACTTGTAGGCACTTAGGATGGCAGCGTTGGTCTGCTCATAATTCATGAGCACATCAGGAGTCAGCATGGAGTAGAACTCTTGGACTCTCCCTTACAAAACCATAGAACCATAGAAAATTTACGGTGGAGAGAAAAGTCATTCAGCCCATTGTGTCTGCTCCCTTGAATTAAAATTGTCCAGGTATCTGATGGTACTTTTAACTGTCCTGCTAATTTCTCAAAAGTGGCAAAAAATGACTCCACATCGGTTTCTTCAAATCTGGGAATGAATCTAGCATACTTGAGGGCCTCAGAGAGCAGGTTTGGGTTATGGAGGTCGGGACATTGCTAGGTACAGAGAGATTTTCCCTCCCAACTTCCAGCTGTCTGGTCTCTCTCTACCTTTGAGCTGTTAGCTCCATTTCCAATTTTCAGAGCTGGAATTCTTCTCTCTTCCTTTCTCTCTTTCTTTTTCTCTCCTGTTCCCTTGTTCTCGCTCTCTCTTTCCATTTGTTTCTCTCTTCTCTCATGCTTCCCTTTCTCTCTGTTGAAGTTCTAGCTGCATTCTGAGCTTTTCCAGCTTGAATTTGGCTAGGAGAGGGGATTCAGAGTCATGGTTGAGGCATTCATCCACCTGTTCTATCAGATATGTGAGATCTAAAGGTTCTACCAACAACTGGATCAGTTCACAAGTCTTCACTTTACTGGGTAACTTTAACTGTATCTTCCTAGCTCCAGCTTTCAGTTGCTTCTGTGCTAACAGATACTAATGTTTCTCCTTGCTTGACCCACATTTGGGCATCAAAAGTTGCCATTTTCTTATGTTAGGGAAAACAAATTTTCTGCGGTAAGTTACTTGAGCTTTAAAATTCATTCCAACCACTGAGTTTTTCCTTTTCGTTTCCAATGAGCTGTTTTATATCAGGTTTGGCTCGTGTCTTACTTGGACCCTGGTCACATTCAAATTTGTGATCCCTCATTTGAGCTCCCAATTTCTGTTATGACAGCAGTGGGGGTTAAATTAACAGCACTAATTTCTCCTCTCACCATTTCTTTCTCTCTTTATAAGTGGTGGCATACTTCCCAACCCCTCGGTTTTTGTGTGATCCAATTTTCTATTAATAACCCCACAGCAAACTCAAGGTAGGATGAACTTAAAAAAGGGTTCGTTTATTGCACACATTCAAAACACAAAAGGAGGGTCACAACATTGCCTCCACACTCATACAGTGAAGAGAGGGATAGAGAAAAGAAGATTTTACAGTACAGAGGCCACATAAAAAATAATTACTGTTTCATGTGGGTTCCAGAGTCCAGAATCAAAGTCCAATGAGGAATTCCTTCACGGAGATCAGTGGGCTTAAAACTGATGCTGGATAATTCACTTATCTGGTAGTGTTGACTTAACATGATGAGATGGACATGCAGAGATAAATCAGTCTTATAGGTGCTGGTGCAGAATTTCTATCAGAAGCAGTGTGGATGGGGCTAAGTATTCCACCTGAGCTGAGCCCCTTGTCTGTGAGACTGGTAGTTAAATGGTAAACAGCAGACTGAGCTATGCAGTTCAGCAAGGCAATATTACTTGTTCCACAAGCCAGAGGTCCATATTGCATGATTCCCACCTGTCCACCAGGTCTTTGACAAAGGATGGGTATCCATCATCTGGATTCCAATGACTGGTAAATGTCTCAGCCATTAGGAATTGAAAGGAAGGTTGTGGGACCTTTGTCTTAGCAGATAATTCACCTTCCTCTGGCCAGCTTGGGTTCTTAAATGCTTTGTATAGCTTTGTATAGCTCTTCATGAAGTTGCGCGGTACATTCAACAGGTGGTTGTTAGTGACTCTTCACAGATAAGTAGGTGCGAGTTTTTCTGCCAAGTGGCTTCTTTTGTTTAGGAGCCACAGATAATTCATAGGTTTGGTCATTTTAAAGGTCTTAGTTCAGTTTTAATATTTTAGAAATAGCAATGAACATATTTATTTATATTTTATAAAAGCATACATTATGAGGTCTTAGTCCCTCACAGTGACACAAATTGAGATTATACAAATCCTCAGCCTGGGGAGACCTGCAGATGCACATTTTCTTAGCTTATCATTGCTTGCAAAGGAAAAGTGGCCCAGGGTGGCCTACTCTAAGGGAGTCAAGGACATATCATTGCTAAGCCCCCCTCCATTTATTTTTATTCTTTCATGGAATGTGAGCATCACATGGGGAGGCGGAGGCATAGTGATATTGTTGCTGGGCTAGTATTCCAGAGATCCAGGGTACTGCTCTGGGGACCAGGGTTTGAATCTCACCATGGCAGATGGTGAAATTTGAATCCAAAAAAAATCTGGAGTTAAAAGTCCTTTACAAGTCCTTAGCCTGGGGAGACCTGCAGTCTAATTGTCACTAATGATGACCATGAAACCATTGTCAATTGTCGTAAAAACCCATCTGGTTCACCAATGCCCTTTACAGAAGGAAATCTGCTGTCCTTATCCAGTCTGGCCTACATGTGACTCCAGACCCACAGCAATATGGTTGACTTTTTAAAAAATACCCTCTGAAGAGCCAGCGATGACCACATCCTGTAAATAACTAAAAATAAAAGCAAGGTCAACAATTGTTGTTCATCTCTAATTGCCCTTGAGATCAAGTTCTTCCCTTGTACACATGCAAGCAAAGTATGTTTTAAAGAAAGGAGTAGACATGCTGAATATGAAAGCTTTTTGAAGTGTGCCAAGACTTTCAATTATAAGTTACTGTTATAATATGTGCCTTATGGGTTTGCACAGTCAGCAATAAAGAGTGGAGGATTGTATGAATGAATGCCATGAGCCAACAGTTCCATCAAGACAATAATTCCACAAGGAACACCCAGCTCCACATTTAATTTCTGCCTTCATCCAAATATGGACAAAAGAGCTGAATGTCATAGATGAGGTCAGAGTGACTGTCCTTGATGTCACAGAATCACAGAATGCAGAAGAGGCCCTTCGGCCCATCGAGTCCGTACCGAAACATGAGAAACACCTGACCTACCTACATAATCTCATTTACCAGCACTTGGCCCATAGCCTTGAATATTATGACATGCCAAGTGCTCATCTAGGTTCTTTTTAAAGGATGTCAGGCAACCTGCCTCCACCACCCTCCTAGGCAGTGCATTCCAGACCGTCACCACCCTATGGGTAAAAACGATTTTCCTCACATCCCCCCTAAGCCTCCTGCCTCTCACCTTGAACTTATGTCTCCTTCATGACTGACCCTTCAACTAAGGGGAACAGCTGCTCCCTATCCACCCTGTCCATGCCCCTCATAATGTTGTACATCTCAATCAGGTCGCCCCTCAGCCTCCTCTGCTCCAAAGAAAACAACCCAAGTCTATCCAACCTCTCTTCATAACTTAAATGTTTCATCCAAGGCAACATCCTGGTGAATCTCCTCTGCACCGCCTCCAGTGCAATAGCATCCTTCCTATTATGCAGTGACCAGAACTGCACACAGTACTCCAGCTGTAGCCTCAACAAGGTTCTATACAACTCCAACATGACCTCCCTACTTTTTAATCTATGCCTCAATTGATAAAGGCAAGTGTCCCATATGCCTTTTTCACCACCCCACTAACATGCTCCTCCGCCTTCAGAGATCTATGGACACACACGCCAAGGTCTCTTTGTTCCTCAGAACTTCCTAGTGTCATGCCATTCATTGAATACTTCCTTGTCAAATTACTTCTTCTAAGGTGTATCACCTCATACTTTTCAGGGTTAAATTCCATCTGCCACTTATCTGCACATTTGACCATCCCGTCTATAACTTCCTGTAGCCCAAGATACTTAACCTCATTGTTAAACACCCGGCCAATCTTTGTGTCATCCGCAAACTTACTAATCCTACCCTCCACATAGTCATCTATGTCTTTTATATAAATGAAGAATAGTAGGGGACCTAGCACAGATCCCTGTGATACGCCACTGGACACTGGCTTCCAGTCACTAAAGCTTCCTTCTGTCATCACCCTCTGTCTCCTACAACTAAGCCAATTTTGAATCCACCCTATCAAATTACCCTGTATCCCATGTGAATTTGCCTTCTTTATAAGTCTCCCATGTGGGACCTTGTCAAAGGCTTTGCTGAAATTCATATAAACTACATCAACTGCACTATCCTCACCTACACACCTGGTCACCTCCTCAAAAAATTCAATCAAATTTGTTAGGCATGACCTCCCTCTGACAAAGCCATGCTGACTATCCCTGATCAAACCTTGCCTCTCCAAGTGGAGATAGATTCTCTCCTTCAGAATTTTCTCCAATGGTTCCCCACCACTGACTCACTGGCCTCTAGTGCCCTGACTTATCTCTACAACCCTTCTTAAATAGCGGAACCACATTAGCTGTTCTCCAGTCCTCTGGCACCTCCCCTGTGGTCAGAGAGGAATTAAAAATTTGGGTCAGAGCCCCTGCGATCTCCTCTCTTGCCTACCTCAGCAGTCTGGGACACAACTCATCTGGACCTGCAGATTTGTCCACTTTTAAGCCTGCCAACACCTCCAATACCTTGTCACTCCCTATATCAATTTGCTTAAGAACCTCGCAGTCTCTTCCCCGAGTTCCATACCTTCACCCTCATTCTCTTCGGTGAAGATGGATGTGAAGTATTCATTCAACACTCTAGCAATGTCCTCTAGCTCCACCCATAGATTTCCCCCTTGGTCCCTACTCTTTCCCTGGTTATCCTCTTCCCATTGATATACTTATAGAATATATTGCGATTTTCCCTACTTTTACAAATCAGAGCTTTCTCATATCCCCTCTTTGCTCTCCTAATTGCTTTCTTAAGCTCCACCCTGCACTTTCTGTACTCCACTAATGCCTCTGCTGATTTGCTTCCCTTGTACCTGCTAGAAGCCTCTCTTTTCCTTCTCACAGTAACCTGAATATCTCTGGTCATCCATGGTTCTCTGGGCTTGTTATTCCTTCCTATCACGCTAGAGGGAACATGTTGGGCCTGTACCCTCCCCATTTCCTTTTTGAATGCCACCCACTGCTCCTCTGTAGATTTCCCCACAAGAAGCTGTTCCCAGTCTACCTTGGCCAGATCCTGCCTTATTTTACTAAAATCCACTCGCCCCCAATCCAAAACAATTTTTTGCAACTAGTCTATTTCTTTGTCCATAACAAACTTAAACTGCACCATGTTGTGGGTGCTATCACTAAAATGCTCCCCCATCACCAACTGTCCGACTTCATTCCCCAGAATTAGGTCCAGCACTGCACCGTCCCTTGTTGGACCCTCTAAATATTGACCTAAAAAGTTCTCCTGTACACATTTCAAGAAATCCACTCCATCCAAGCCCTTAACACTATGTCTATCCCAATTAATGCTGGGAAAGTTGACATCACCTAAAATAATTACCCTATTGTTATTGTTTTTATACACCTCCACAAATTGTGCACATATTTGCTCCTCAATTTCCTGCTGACTATCTGGGGGTCAATAATAAACACCTAACAAAGTGGCTGCCCCTTTTTTATTCCTACGCTCTACGTACAAAGCTTCATTCGATGCCTCCTCCAAGATATCATCTCTCCTTACTGCAGTAACTGGCTCCTTAACTAATAATGCAATGCTTCCTCCTCTTTTACCCCCTCCCTGTCTCGCCTGAAGATTCTCTATCCAGGAATGTTGAGCTGCCAATCCTGCCCGTCTCTCAACCATGTCTCAGTGATGGCTACTATATCACAATTCCACGTGTCAATCCTTAACTCATCCGTTTGCCCTGTAATACTCCTGGCATTAAAGTAGAGGCCATCCAGCCTTGCCTTACTCCCTTGAAACTTATTGCAGCTGTACTCTCTCTGACTTGATTGTTTTACTGTATTATGATGTGTCCCTATTCTGCTAACATTCTGTTAACAAAGCATTTGACCACATTAGGCTTCAAGCAGCCCTAGTAAAACTGAAGTCACTGGAATCAGGGGAAAAACTCTCCACTGGTTGGAGTCATACCTAGCACAAAGGAAGATGGTTGTGGCTGTTGGGGGTCAATCTTCTCAGCCCAAGGACCTCACTGCAGGAGTTCCTCAGGGTTGTGCCCTAGGCCCAACAATCTTCAGCTGCTTCATCAATGGCCTTCCTTCCATTATCAGGAATGTTCACAGATGATTGCAGTGTTCATACCACTTGCAGCTTCTCAGGTGCTGAAGTACTCTGTGGCCACATGCAGCAAAATCTGGGCAGCATTCAGGCTTGGACTTACAAATAATAATCATGCCACAAAAGTGTCATGTAATGACCATCTCCAACAACAGGGAGTCTAACCATCTCCTCCTGACTTTTAACATTACCATCACTGAATCACCCACCATCAGACTCCTGGGGCTTATCATTGATCAAAAACTTAAATGTACCAGCTACATAAATACAGTGGCTACAAGAGCACGTGACAGACGGGGAATTCTGTGATGATTAACTTACCTGCTGACTCTTCAAATGCCTTGTAGATGGTTGATAGGCTAAGTCAGGAGTTTGAAGGGATATTGCCCACTTGCCTGAATGCATGCAGTTCCAGCATCACTCAAAAAGATCAATACCATTCAAGTCAAAGCAGCCTATTTGATTGGCAACCCATCCACCACTTTAAACATTCATTCCCTCCACCACTGGCACATTGTGTAGCATCTACAAGATGCACTGCCAAGGCTTCTTTGACAACACCTTCCAAACCCATGACATCTACCACCTAGAAGGACAAGGGCAACAAATGCATGGGAACAGAGCCACCTGCAAGTTCCCCTCCAAGCCACATACCATCCTGGCTTGAACTATATTGCCATTCTTTCATTGTCACTAGGTTGAAATCCTAGACCTCCCTATCTAGCAGCACTCTGAGGACCTACGGCATAAAAATTGCAACAGGTCAAGATGACAGAAAACAGAGAGTATGCATAAATGGGTCATTGTCTGATTGGCAGGATGTGATGACTGGAGTCCCACAGGGGTCTGTGTAGGATCTCAACTTACAATTTATAGCAATGACTTAGATGAGGAGAGCGAAGGCATGGTAGCTAAATTTGCAGTTGACACAAAGACAAGTAGGAAAGTATGTTGTGAAGAGGACATAAGGAGGTTGCAGCCAGAAATAGATGGGTTGAGGAAGTGGGCAAAAATTTGGCAGATGAAGTATTTTACGTGGGAAAATATGAAGTTGTTCACTTTGGCAGAAAGAATAAAAAAGCCGGGTATTACTTAAATGCAGAATGGCTGCAGAATTCCGAGGTACAGAGGGATCTAGGTGTTCTAGTGCATGAGTCACAAAAAGTTAGTATGCAGTTAAGTAAGAAGGCTAATGAATGCTACCATTTATTATGTGAGGAATTGAACAAAAAAGTAAGGATGTTGTGCTTCAATTATACAGGGCACTGGTAAGACCGCACCTCGAATACTGTGTGCAGTTTTTGTCTCCTTATTTAAGGAAGGATGTAAATGCATTGGAGGCGGTTCAGAGGAGGTTTACTAGATTGATACCTGGAATGAGTGGGTTGTCTTATGAGGAAAGGTTGGACAGACTGGGCTTGTTTTCCCTGGAGTTTAGAAGATTGAGGGGTGACTTGATTGAAGTACATAAGATCCTGAATGGTCTCGACAAGGTGGACGTGGAAAGGATGTCTCCTCTGGTGGGTGAGTTCAGAACTAGGGGACACTGTTTTAAAATTAGAGGTCACCCTTTTAGGACAGAGATGAGGAGAATTTTTTTCTCCTAGAGGGTTGTGTGACTTTGGAACTCTTTGCCTCAGAAGGCAGTGGAGGTGGGGTCATTGAATATTTTTAAGGTGGAAGTAGGTCGATTCTTGTTAGACGAGGGAATCAAAGGTTATTGGGGGTAGAAGGGAGTGTGGAATTCGAAACGCAAACACATCAACAATGATCTTATTGAATGGCAGAGCAGGCTCGAAGGGCTGGATGGCCTACTTCTGCACCTATTTCATATGTTCGTATGGCAGCTCATCATCAGCTTCTCAAGGGCACTTAGGGATGGATAGTAAATGTTGGCCTTAGCAGGAATGTCCGCATTCCATGAACAAATAAAAAAACTTTACAATATGGGTAGAAAGGGGCAGATGCCTGGCAAAAAATGAATTCCAACTGAAATTATTTCCTCCACTCATGGATAACCACATCCAATGAATAGGTTAAACAAAAAAAGCAGTAAGATGCAACAGGTTTCCCAGAAACATCTTGTGGCATGACTCAGCAGGCCATCTTCTTGGTAAATTGAACCAATGGTATTCTTAACTTGACAGCATCCTTAAGCTGTGCCATCTTCTTAGATATTGCAGGTGTATACAGCTTTGAGCCTGGTCTTCATGTCCAGTCAGGAATGCTGTGCCCAGAAGTAGCAAACAGAGCAACACAACACTGCAATACCGCAACTCCTCAACTCACGATGATACAGAGGATTCTAATACCACACTACTGCATAACCAGTCCACATTTATTATGCTGATCATTGGGAACTGAAAACTGTTACTTTAGGCCCAAAGAACCCTCATAAAGGTTGAGATATGGGGGCTGGGATTTGGCCACAGAGGTGGGAAACAGTAGCGAGGTCTGATTTTGTGTCCAAAACTCCAGTGGGAAACCGAAGAAAGTTCAAATTTTCATAGGGGCGAGCCCTTAATTGATATGGAGACAGGTTTCCTGTCTGATTAAAGCTAGTGAAGCAGGAACGGAGGAAAATCAGATAAAGTGGAACTATTAGTTATCCTGAGGATGAGAGTTTGTGCCAAAGCCTTCCACTGCACCACAGGGCAACGAGATGTCACAGGGGAGTCAGGGCCTGGCACCAATGAGGGAGAGGATGGAGGTCCACTTCCCAGGGGGTGATAGAAGGATCAAGGCCATCTCGCTGTGCAGCAGGAGCACCTCTCTATTCAGAATCATTTCCTTCTGCCTCCAATTCCTCATCCCTTAACCCCTGCTCCTCCCCAACTCAGTTGCCCCTTCCAGGGCCTCACTGTCATCCAAGTCCACAGCTCTCTAGATGACCATGTCATGGAGAGTGCAGCAGACCACCACAATAACTGAGACACTTGTAGGAGAGTATTACAGTGCCCTCTGTCCGTGATGCTCCATCAGTTCTGACCCTAATGTGCCGTCTAGCAACATTAAAGACAGTCACCTGGGTAATGCACCAGTGTGCCGCTGCCTGTGAGATACCCATGATAAGGACGCAGATGTCTGTGACCATCTGCCTAGAGACTTGCAGCCTCCTTTGGCACTGGGTCTGTCATCTAAAGGTATCTTTACCTATGCCTGTAGATTCTGTGCTCAGGCTGGCACCTTCTTCTCTTTCCAGCCCCTCATCCCTCTCTTCTGGTCTCCTGATGCTGGGTGCTCTGCCATCCCTGTGAAGGCTGGTGTTTTTTTTACCTGTAATGGCCTAGGTTTCAGAGGGTGCAGCATCCATTCTGTTGAAGAGTCATACAGACTCGAAACGTTAACAGTGTTCCTCTCCGCAGATGCTGCCAGACCTGCTGAGTTTTTCCAGGTATTTTTATTTTTGTTTTGGATTTCCAGCATCCGCAGTTTTTTGCTTTTATCCATCTGCACCCTTCCTGGTTCTCAGCTGGAGGGCAACTAGCCTTGCCCACTCCACCAATGCCTACTTAATGCCAGCTGGGTGACTGCCCTTGAACAGCAAAATTCTTAATGCTGACTTCACTTCTGATGGGCTGTTGCAACTTTAGCTTCAATGTGGTAAGTCCTTGAACCTATAGGAAGCATGAAAACTTACCTTTTGAAACTTTTTCTGGCCTCCATACATGGTCCTCAGGCAGGCAGCTGCTGAGCACTGGCCACTTCCTGGAAAATGCAGAAGATTTCTAGAAACGGGATTTTAACAAGCTCTTAAGGAAATGAATTGGCCTGTTTAGTAGCACGGGCGAGTATGGAGGCCAGTGCCATCGCCCCACCACCTCGCCTTCACAAATATTGCTGATGCCAGAAATAGAGGCAGGATGTCCAGCTGCACATCCTCACACTTTTCCCAGCTGTTGGCCTCCATTCTGGCCCAAATTGGGCCATGAAAATCCAGCCCATGTTTTGGAAATATTTGGAGGACAAGAACCTTGAAATCTATCTTGTGAGGCGCGAGGAGATGGTGGCGATTGGTTAGAATGAGTGGCAGCATCTTGTACAGATGCATTTGCCCACATTTTAATTCTCTATGATAGAGCTTCCATTCACTCCTTCCTTGAGCAATGATATCAGGGAAGGATGGGTGGAAGTGGACACAGGGTCATCCTCTGCTGAAATTTCCCAACTTTGTGACTCAATAAAGATTGAGTGAGAAGTGAAATGATCCATGGCATCAAGGTGGGTACAAGTGGACCCCTCTCAGGAGGATGGAGGGTCCAAGCAAGGGATGCAGCCTGAATGTCAAAGAAAGGCTATTCTATTGTTAATTGGATTGGCCCTTTGTGTAGGAGGATCAAGCTGGGCATAATGTGATTTTGGAGGGGGTCTAGGCAATTCCCTCCAACTCTTGGGTAATCATACAACTGATCCCCCCAAGTCATTCACACTGACCACTCCCTCCCCGTGACTACCCCACCCAAGCCACTGACCATTTTTGAAAAAGAGTGTAATTGAAATTCTCCAGTCCTCTGGAGCCACTCCCATATCTAAGGAGGATCAAAAAATTATGGCCAGTATCTCAGTGAATTCACACTTATTTCCTCTACCATCCGCGGATGCATCCAACAGATTTAGATGACTTATCAACATTAATTACAGACAGCTTTTCAAGTAAAACTTTTTCATCAACTTTGAGCACTTTCAGTGCCTCAACTACCTATTCTATAGCTTTTGAATCAGCCCAGCAAGCACAATGAGAGCAGTGGGAAGACAAAAGAGAGCAGCTGCAGTACCAAGGGTGAGAGCACAACAAGACCAGCGGGAGGACAAAAGAGTGGCTACAATACTGAAAGTGAGAGCAGAGTGAGACTGGGAAATGGATAAAAGACCGACCGCAGTGCTGAGAGTGATCACACAGTGAGATCAGCAGAAGGATAAAAGAGCAGTACTGAGAGTGAGGGCACAACAAGAACAGTGGGATGACAAAAGAGTGTATGCAGTACCGAGAGTGAGAGCGCTGTGAGACCAGGAGGAGGATAAAGGAACAGATGCAGTAGCGAGAACGAGAGCACAGTGAGACCAGAAAAAGGAAAAACTACAGCTCCAGTACTGAGAGCGAGAGCACAGTGAGACCACAAAAAGTGCGAAAGATCAGATGCAGTACTGACACCCGGAGCACAGTCAGACCAGAAAAAAGATAAAATAGCAGCTGGGGTATTGAGAGTGAGGCCAGTAAAAGCATAGAAGAGTGGCTGCAGTACAGAGAGCGAGAGCACAGTCAGATCTGGAAAAAGATAAGAGTGTGTCTGCAGTACTGATAGAGCGGCTGCAGTACTGAAAATGAGAACAGAGTGAGATCAGAAGGGGAAAAGAGCAGCTGCTGTAGCGACAGCAAAAGCACAATGAGACCCAGCGAAGGATTAAAGAGCAACTGCAGTACTGATATCGAGAGCACCGTGAGAAGAGGGAAAGGATAAAAGAGCAGCAGCATTACTGAGAGTGAGAGCACAGGGAGACCAAGAAAGTGATTAAACAGCAGCTGCAATACCAGGAGCGAGAGCACAGTGAGACCAGCGGGAGGGTAAAAGAGCGGCTGCTGTAGCGACAGTGAGAGCACAGTGAGACCCAGAGAAGGATTAAACAGTGGTTGTAGTAGAGATCGGCAGTACCCTGAAAGCAGGAGGATGATTAAACAACGGCCACAGTACCAAGTGAGAGCACAACGAGACCAGTAAAAGCATAGAAGAGCAGCTGCAGTACTGAGAGCGAGGGCACAGCAAGATGAGGAAAAGGATAAAGGAGCAGTGGCATTACCGAGAGCTAGAGAGCAGTGAGATCAGGGAAAGGATTAAAGAGCAGCTGCAATACCAAGAACGAGGGCAATGTGAGTCCAGGGAAAGGTTGAAAGGGAGGCTGCAGTACCGAGAGCGAGGGCACAGCGAGACCAGGAAATGGATAAAAACGCGGCTGCAGTACCAAGAGCGAGAGTACAGTGAGACCAAGGAAGGGATAAAAGAACAGCTGCAAAACTGGGAGTGAGAGCACAGTGAGACCAGAAAATGGATAAAACAGCGGCTGCAGTACTCAGAGTGAAAGCACAGCGAGACCCAGAAATGGATAAAACAGCGGCTGCAATGCCGCGACCGACAGCACAGCAAGATCAAGAAAATGAGCGGCTGCAGCACCAAAAGCAAGAGCACAGTAAGGCCTGGAAAAGGATAAGTGTGCATCTGCAGTACCGAAAGTGAGAGCACAGGGAGGCCAGTGGGAGGATAAAAAAGCAGCTGCAATATCAAGAGCGAGAGCACAGTGAGACCCGGAAAAGGATCGAAGGGCGGCTGCAGTACCTAGGGTGAGAGCACAGTGAGACCGGGAAAAGGATCAAAGATCGGCTGCAGTACCTAGGGCGAGAGCACAGTGAGACCCGGAAAAGGATCGAAGGGCGGTTGCAGTACTGAGAGCAAGAGCACAGTGAGACCGGGAAAGAGATAAAGGTGCATCTGCAATACCAGTAGTGAGAGCAGAGGGAGTCCAGCGGGAGGACGAAAGGGCGGCTGCAGTACCAAGAGCGAGAGTACAGTGAGACCACAGGAAAGGCAAAAGATGAGATGCAGTACAGACAGTGAGAGGACAACGACACCAAAAAAGAGATAAAACAGCAGCTGCAGTTCAGAGAGCAGGAGCACAGAGAGACCATCAAAGGGATTATCAAGCAGCTGCAGCACTGAGACCAAGAGCACATTGGGACCAGGAATGGAATAGGAGAGCGGCTGCAGTACCGAGAGCGAGGGAGAGTGCACTAAGTCCCTGAAAAGTGTAAATGATCAGCTGCAGTACTGAGAGTGAGAGCAATGAGACCATGAAAAGGGTAAAGAATGAGATTCAGTACAGACAGTGAGAGCACAATGAGACCAGAAAAAGGATAAAACAGCAGCTGCAGTATTGAGAGTGAGAGCACAGCGAGACCAGTAAAAGTATAGAAGTGCGGCTGCAGCACTGAGAGCAAGGGCACATTGGGACCAGGAAAGGGATAGGAGAGCGACTGTAGTACCGAGAGCGAGAAAGAGCACTGAGACCAGGAAAAGAATAAAAGATCGGTTCCAGTACTGAGAGCGAGAGCACATTGGGACCAGGAAATTGATAAAAGAGCGGCTGCAGTACCGACAGCGAGAGCACAGTGAGACCAGGAAAGGGATAAAAGAGCAGCTGCAGTACTGACGATGGGAACAATTAGAGCAGGAGAAGGATAAAAGAGCGGCTGCAGCACCGAGAGTGAGACCACAGTGAGACCAGGAAAATGTATGAACAGTGGCTTCAGTACCAAGAGCAAGAGCACAATGAGACCAGGAAAATGATTGAACAATGGCTATAGTGCTGTAAGTGAGAGCACAGTGGGGCCAGGAAATGGATAAAGGAACAGCTGCAGTACTATGCGTGAGAGCACAGTGACACCGGTGGGAGGATAAAAGAGTGGCTGCAATACCAAGAGCAACAGCGTAGCAAGACCAGGAGCAGGATAAAAGTGCGGTTAGAGTACTAAGAGCAAGGGCACAGAGAGACCGGTGGGAGGATAAAAGAGCGGCTGCAGTACCAAAAGCGAGAGCACAGTGAGACCAGCTGGAGGGAAAAGAGCGGCTGCTGAACAGAGAACATGAGCACAGTGAGTGCAGGAAAAGAATAAAAGAGAGGCTGTAGTACTGAGAACGAGACCACTGTGAGGTTAAAACTGTACTTAGAGCGAGAGCAAGAAAAGGATTATAGAGCAGTTGTAATATCAAGAGTGAGGGCACAGCGAGACCAGGAAAATGATTCAACAGGGACAGTAATACCGAGAGCGAGGGCACAGCGAGACCAGGAAAATGAATGAACAGTGGCTTCAGTGCCAAGAGTGAGGGCACAGCAAGATCAGGAAAATGGATGAACAGCAGCTTTAGTACCAAAAGTGAGAGCACAGTGAGACCAGGAAAAGGATAAAAGTGTGGCTGCAGTACTGAGAACGAGAGCACAGTGAGACCAGGAGAATGATTAGAGAGTGGCTACAGTACTGACCAGGATTGCTTGGATGCACTTTTCCCTTTTAGGGACATATGCCGGTTTTGTATTGTATTAACTTTGAATACTTTGAATTAACTTTCGGCCCAGTTTTACTGTGGTTGTTTTATGTTTTGTCCTTAGAACTTCAAAAGCTGCAGGTAAGTTTGCTGTTTCATTTTCTTTCAACTTTGCTGAGGACTGGGTCTCAGGAAGCAACACACTTCCCTTTGACATCACCAGTTTTTCTGCATGAGGATAGGACGATCAGCCACACCATCTGGGCTGAATAGGTGGTCTCGACTGCTGGTATCCAGGCCTCCCTCTCTGCAGATCTAAGCAGGGTTACTTCACTATGACCCCTTGGCAATGCTGAAAAATGTCATTCCTTTAAGAGGAACTAGTTACTGAGTTGTGCCAGCTGCTAGACAGATGTGGGCAAAGCTTATTGTGAGTACTTCAAAAGGATTTTTTTATTATTTGTTCTTGAGATGTGGAAGGGACTGACAGGGTAGTATTTACTGCAACTCCATAGTTGATCCTAGGGCATTTGAATTAAATACATAATGTTGAACTGAAGTCATGTACGCCCAGTCAGGTCAGGGTGGCAGGTTCATAAAGGAATCCATTGGGCTTTGAAGACAATCTCAGAGTTTTTATCATCATTTTTCTGCTGCTAGCCATAATTTGACAGATTTGTTGAATTTAGTTTTAGGGTGCAAGGTGTCACGGTGGGATTTTAATTAATTTCCAGCAAGACACTTGAGACATCCTAAGGATGTGAAGGATGCTTTCTTTTTATTCATTTATGGGATGTGGATGTTGCTGGCTGGGCCAACATTTATTGCTCACCCCTAATTGCCCTGAAGGTGGTGGTGAGCTGTCTTCTTGAACCACTACAGTCCATGTGGTATAGGTACACCTACAGTGCTGTTAGGGAGAGAGTTCTAGGATTATGACCCAACGACAGTGAAGGAACGGCAATATAGTTCCAAGTCAGAATGGTGAACAGCTTGGAGGGGAACTTCTAGGTGGTGGTGTTCCCATCTATCTGCTGCCCTTGTCCTTCTAGATGGTAATGGTCATGTGTTTGGAAGGTGCTGCCCAAGGAGTCTTGGTGAATTCCTGCAATGCATCTTGTAGATAGTACACACTGCTGCCACTGTGCATCTGTGCATTGGTGATGGAAGGAGGGAATGTTTGTAGATGGGGTGCCAATCAAGTGGGCTGCTTTGTCCCGGATGGTGTCAAGCTTTTGAGTGTTGTTCACGGTGCACTCATCCAGGCACGCAGAGAGTATTCCATCACACTCCAAACTTGTGGCTTGTAGATGGTAGATAGGCTTTGGGGAGTCAGGAGGTGAGTTACTCAATGCAGGATTCCTATCCTCTGACCTGTTCTTGTAGCCACAGTATTCATATGGCTAGTCTAGTTCAGTTTCTGGTCAATGTTAACCCCCAGGATGTTGATAGTGGGGGATTCAGCAACGGCAATGCCATTGAATGTCAAGGGGCAATGGTTAGATTCTCTCTTGTTGGAGATGGTCATTGCCTGGCACTTGTGTGGTGTGAATGTTACTTGTCACTTGTCAGCCCAAGCCTGGATATTGTCCAGGTCTTTCTGCATTTGGACATGGGCTGCTTCAGTATCGGAGGCGTCGCAAATCGTGCTGAACATTGTGCAAACATTAGCAAACATCTGACCTAACGATGGAAAAAAGGTCATTTATGAAGCAGCTGAAGATGTTTGGGCCTAGGACACTGCCCTGAGGAACTCCTGCAGTGATGTCCTGAGACTGAGAAGATTGACCTCCAACAACTGCAACCATCCTCCTTTGTGCTAGGTATGACTCCAACCAGCAGAGATCTTTCCCCCTTATTTCCATTGACTCCACTTTTGCTAGGGCTCCTTAATGCCACACTCAGTCAAATACTGCCTTGATGTCAAGGATAGTCCCTCTCACCTCACCTCTGGAGTTCAGCTCTTGTCCATGTTTGAAACAAGGCTGTAATGAGGTCAGGCACTGAGTGATCCTGGCGAACCCAAACTGAGCTTCAGTGAGCAGGTTATTGCTAAACAAGTGCCACTTGATAGCATCATTGATAACTCCTTCCTGGTGATCAAGAGTAGACTGATGGGGCAGTATTTGTCCGGGTCAAATTTGTCCTGCTCTGTGTGTACAGGACATACCTGGGCAATTTTGTGCATTGCCGGGTAGATGCCAGTGTTGTAGCTGTACTGGAACAACTTGGCTAGGGGCATGGCAAGTTCTAGAGCACAAGCCTTCAGTGCTATTGCTGGAATAGTGTCAGAGCCCATATCCTTTGCAGTATCCAGTGCCTTCAGCCAATTCTTGATATCACATGGAGCGAATCAAATTGGCTGAAGACTGGCATCTGTGATGCTGGAGACTTCCAAAGGAGGCCGAGATGGGTCATCCACTCGGCACTTCTGGCTGAAGATTGTAGCAAATGCTTCAACCTTATCTTTTGCACTGATATGCTGGGCTCCTTCATCATTGAGGATGGGGATATTTGTGGAGCCTCCTTCTCCAGTGAGTTTCATGACTGAATGTGGCAGGATTGAAAAGCTTAGATATGATCTGTTGGTTGTGGAATCGTTTAGCTCTATCACTTGCTGCTTATGCTGTTTGGCACGCAGGTAGCCCTATGTTGTAGCTGCACCAGGTTGATACCTCATTTTTAGGTATGCCTGGTGCTGCTCCTGGCATGCCCTCCTGCACTCTTCATTGAACCAGGGCTGATCCCCTACCTTGATAGTAATGGTAGAGTGAAGGATATGCTAGGCCAAGAGGTTACAGATTGTTTGAGCACAATTCTGCTGCTGCTGATGGCCCACAGAGCCTCATGGATGCCTAGCCTTGAATTGCTGGATCTGTTCAAAATCTGTTCCATTTAGCACAGTGGTAGCGCCACACAACACAATGGAGGGTATCCTCAATGTGAAGACAGGACTTTGTCTCCACAACGACTGTATGGTGGTCACTCCAATCGATACTGACATGAACAAATGCATCTACGGCAGGCAGTTGGGTGAGGATGAGGTCAAGTATGTTTTTCCCCTCTTGTTTGTTCCCTCACCACTTGCCGCAGACACAGTCTAGCAGCTATGTCCTTTAGGACTCTGCCAGCTTGGTCTGTAGTGGTGCTACTGAGCCACTCTTGGTGATGGACATTGAAGTCCCCCACCCAGAGTACATTCTGCACCCTTGCCACCCTCAGTGCTTCCTCCAAGTGGTGTTCAACATGGAGGAGCACATTCATCAGATAAAGGGGGTGCACGGTACTTGGTAATCAGCAGGAGGTTTCCTTGCTCATGTTTGACCCGATGCCATGAGATTTCATGAGGGCTGGAGTCAATGTTGAGGACTCCCAGGGCAACTCCCTCCCAACTTTGCCACCACCTCTGCTGGGTCTGTCCTGCCAGTGGGACAGGACACACAGTTCACCATCTGCCGTGGTGGGATTCGAATCCAGGTCCCCAGAGCATTACCCTGGGTCCATGAATTACCAGTCCAGTGAATGCCACCACCTCCCCTAAATAGATGCAATTCATTTCTATATGTTACATATCACTTTCTGAAGTGGTTTCTCCAGTACTGGTGGTGACTGTTGAGGTTTCATGTTGCAAGACATTTTCTACAAATGTTTTTTCTACTTTTAAAACAATTATACATGCACAATAAGCCTGTTTTCCCTGGGTCTGTATTTTCCTCATTAGCTAGGAAGCTTTGTACAGGCCAGAGATATAGCAATTTAACCTCAGCCAGAGCCCAAGTTATTTTGCCGTATTTTCTTCCAACATCAGCATTTACATTTGCGCCTGGGGCATGGCTGAAAGTAATCATTTAAATTGGTGCACTCTCCTTCAATGGGAGGAGTACCGCTTTGCTAGGTTCACCACCGACACTGGAGATGCTGTCAGCAACAAATCTCAAATATAAACATGCTAAAAGATTGTATTTCTTAATAAATAGCAGCTGGATATTAGTGATGATACAAGTATCAAAACCTTAACCACCATTTAACCACCCAACTACAGAATTCAGCCTCAGTAGAAACATTCCTCGTTAATGACTGGAATCCAATGACTAAAAACTATAACAGATGTGTTGCAGAATTAGGGTCCTGTCCTGCTTTCTGTTTCCATTCAGGACAAGTCCCCACAAGCTTCTGCAGCTCTGTATTTATCCGTCACATGATACAATGATCTCTATCACAGGAAGTATGATTACAGAATTAAATAAATATAATTTTAGAAACTTGGCAAGAAAGTCGATCAATATTTTAATGAATCCTCTGTGCCAGGAAGAGCTTTCAAATGGTTCAGACACATTTTCAAATCCAGCAAAGTTTTCAACAATCTATCTCTCATCTCGAGTAAGACAGTTTGAGGCCTATCCTCTAGTGTTATTTATTAACTGCAAACACTATAAAATCGGTCAAAATGACTTGAAGACCAAACATGCCTTCTGTTCACCTTATATGAGAGGATTCAATCCAAACACATTTTATTTAACAAAAAAAAATCCTGTTTTTTGTTTCTGAGTGTAGCATGGACAGCAAAACGACTGACTTGTTAATGGAGAATGACCTAATTGTAGTTGCATTGTGAGCTCTGTGGGAATTTCTGTTTGACATGTGGTTTAAATTGAATAAAGAAATCCCTGTTTACTGGTAGTAATTACTGTAGGTTATGGATTTCAAAGAATGCCTTGATGATCAGTTACATGCTTGCCAAAGTGACATTCCTTAAAATCCATAGCCGACTGCTCCCCATCAATAGGGCTACATGTAGTATATTTAATTGAAACGTTGTAAACATTGATAAAATAGAATAAAATACAAGCTGGACAGACACCTGTAAAAATTGATTGAGATGTAGCCTCAAAAATAAATTTTAATTTCCATTTTAACTGTACAATTTATTAATTACCAATTATCTCCTCTCGGCTCCCATTATGCATTTTAGAGGTGCAATAAACCTACTTTTTAATAAAATACAGTTTTTCATTGCCTGAGAACCAGCTTTTGAAGATGGTTTTGCAGCCAATGAAAAGCCTGCATAAGCCTAGATGAGGTGATTACATCATTGATATGACAACTGTAGCTAAATAAATCAAATATTTCTCAGTTGCCCCCACAGCATGACATCAGTGTATCTGTGATAGTTAAATAGTTCACTAAAGCTTTTCCACTTGCCATACTTTACACTGTTTACATTTTCATTTGATGAAGAACATTAGTTTCAGATTAAGAAATTGGCATTTACTTTTGAGGAAAACTTGAATAAATCTGGTCAAATAACTAAAATGATGACGCCATGTCTTGTTTGTTTAAAAATAGAAGAAAAACACTTAAAGATCATGTAGGAAGTCAAAATTGTTACAACCTTTACCAAGACTGTAATTATTTTAAACATTTTAAAACGTTTATACTCCGGCCTTTTCAAGGCTACCTGGAATAAAATTAGTCAGGAGGCAGGAGACAGAGGGTTGAATTTTCCCAGAATTACACTAAGTGCGGAAGCAGGCAGGTAGAATGGATGAAAATGGCAGGTTTTCACATTGTATCTTCCTGAGCCCGCCTCGTTGTTTATTCATTCCCGGGAAACACGCCATTTCCATGGCAGACGGGCTTTCATTTGCCAGCTCCCAATCACTCCACTTTTGCATTATGCCAGCCATCTTTAAAAGACAGCTGCCAGCAAAGCGCTCATCACCACCAAGTCACTATCACTGCCAGGGAGACATAGCTAGCAAAGGCAAAAAGACTGCAACCCCCCACTTCTGTGACAGGTCCCTCGAGTGACTGCTGGATGCCATGGAGGCCCGCCGGGATGTGCTCTACCCCCACTCTGGCCGCAGGATAGGGAGCAATGTCACCAACACGGCTTGGGGGGCGGTGGCAGCGGTGGTCAACGCGAACACCCTACAGAGGGGGACAGCTACCCAGTGCTGCAGAAGGATGAATGATCTTCTCCGTTCTGCCAGGGTAAGTCACTCTATTCATCACTCCCAACTCTCACACTCACAAACCCATCACACATCCACAGGGCCCTCACTCACTGCCAAGGGACATCACTATTCAGTCTTTCACACTCACTGTCATTGTCCTCATCCCATCCATGGGACCACTCACCACCCACAAAGGCCAGGCATACTTATCATCTGGCCTGGCAGGGGTTCTTCTTACACTCTCTCCATCTATATCATGCAGGACAAACTGGCTCACAACAGGAGGGAAAGGTCGCAAACAGGAGGAGGGATGCCGGAATTCAAAGTTCTGACAGAATTTGAAAACAGAGCCACCCAGCTGGCCGGCGATGACCGGGACCGGTCCTGTGCTGACAGTGAGGTCAATGCTGCTCTACCAAGTGAGGATCCAGCAGTGCAACATCCATCAGACAACCAGGCTGTGAGTGATGTGTCCTCTTTCACAGGGCACTGCCATGTACTAATTATCTCCCCTTGCTTTCGCAGGCACATCTGGGAAACAGCTGACAGAGTCCACTACCCAGAGCCTACAATCAAGCTCAGAAGAAACCCCTGAAGAGGAATCTGGAGGCATCCTCCCTGAAGTCCCGTCACATTGCTCACCCACACACTCCTCCAGTCCAGAGACACACACCTCAGTGGTACCTAGCTTTAGAGTAGCCTCAGGATCACAATCTGGTGAGCACATTGCACTGCCTGATCCACAGTAAGACAGCACTCGGAGCAGTCCTGTCCAGCACCACAGGCGAGTGGTGACTTTGGCCTCCAGCTCCAGCCAGTTCGCCGGCGAGGATTCCTCAGCAGAGCAGAGGTGGAGCCCCAGGTAGAGGATGCTGGTCCTGCTCCAGCTGAAAGGACTGAGCTCCTTGGGTAGGGGATCCATCTGCATGGACCGACCAGGAGTCAGTCCCACTTATCCCAGTTGATCCTGGTAGAGGACGGGACAGAGCAGACCTCCTGGCAATCGGGCATCCTCCACAGGTCAGCCGGGTTGGTGAACATGAGGAGCATATCATTGGCGTAAGCCAAGAGGACCACCCTGATGCCTGGCCCGCACAGAACCAATCCCGACAAACTCTTCCACAAGAGGCGCAGGAAAGGCTCCACACAAACAGAATACAGTTGGCCAGAAAAGGAGCAGCCCTGACACACTCCCCTCCCAAAGTGAAGGGGCGCCGTCAGGGACCTGTTAACCTTAACTAGACAATCTGTGGCAGTGTACAGAAGTCAGATCTGGGCAATGAAACGTGTCCTGCACCCAAATGCTCGCAGAGTCCAGAATAAGTATTCGTGATCCACCCTGTCGAATGCCTTCTCCTGGTTAAGAGACAGGAAGGCCCTCGACAGACCAGTCCTCTGGGAGAAGTGGATGATGTCCTGGACCAGATGGATATTATCGTAAATAGTTCAGCCCAGGATGGTGTAGGACTGATCGGTGGATCATGTGGTCCAGCATGGTGCTCCACCCACACCAGACGGTGGTCCGTGCACAGCATCTGCCACACAGAAGCCGAAGGAACGCAGGACACGCATGCCTTCGAAACATAAAGGCGGTTGAGTCTGGATGCTTCGACTCCAGGTGACATGAAAGTGAAAACGCTGGAGTCAGGGCAGATGTCTCTAGACGTCCACTAAGTCGAAGGACCGGACCAGGTCCCGCAACTTACTCACACCTAGCAAGTGGCGCCGGGCACCATGACGGTCCCGAGCCTTGAGGGTACAGTTAAAATCCCCCCCAAGGACAACGCACTCGCCCATATCGACGGAGCCGAGATGAGTGGACATTTCCTCAAAGAAATTCGCTTGCTGCTGCGCGCCCAGGGGAGCGTACACATTCACAAAGTGAAGCACCGTGCCCTCTAGGTGCGCAGTAAGGTGCAGCAACCGGCCTGGCTCCGGCTCCTTGACCCCCAAGATCTCCGGCTGAAAATGTGAGGCCGACGAGATAGCCACCCCGCCAGAATTGGAGGCTAGGTGACTCATGTAGACCCCCCCTCACCATTCCAGGAGCCACGTAGCTTTGTCTCCCGGAACGGTATGGGTTTCCTGCAGGAAGCACAACGCATACTTCCCATCCCTGAGGACCGAGAAGTTCTGGACCCTGCACTGTACATCCCTGCTGCCATGGATGTTGAGGTTAGCTATGGTAGTCTTCATTGTCAGAAGTAAGTGCTACCATCAACAAGAATAAATAAAAGGAGAGGATTTTTTTCTTAAGTCTTCCTCTTGTTCAGGACCCCAGCAAGAAACATGTGGACCCTCCTCCTAGCTTTCCGGTCCAACTCAGGGGGGCCTTAAATGCCTCATGAGTGGACCAGAACACAAGAGGATATGAATGCCACTGGTCCAAGGCCAACTGGTCCCTGTCTTGGCGACCACGACTGCTCACTAGAAAATCCCCAAGTTCCCCATTGGGGATGTGAGGGGAGTAGTCAGCGGGCACCGAAGCCATTATCACATCACCTGGCTCCGATGCCTCTTGGTCGTTGGTGGTGCTCGCTATTGACACCCCATCCTCTTCCGAGTCGTTACCTCCGGCTTCCGAACCCTCCCCTGCATTGAATGCGGGGGCTGGTTTGGAGCTGCCAGCTGGCTCCGCCTCTGCCTCAATCCCACCCTCAGGATCAAGGCCAGAGGGGTCCTCTCTGGTCTCCTTTTCAATGTCTGGGTCAGAGGCTGACAACGGCTCAGAGCCCTGCTCCGCCTCAGGCACCAGGCCGCATCCAACTTCACTCATTGGAATGTCCTCCCCCTCTGAGGGATGATGTCTCTTCCCCCTCCGCCTCATCCAGCTCTCCCGGGCGCTCCACCCTCTGGGGTTTGGGCAGGCCCACCCTTTTCAATAAGACGACCAGCTCGGGGACGCGTGCCTCACCGCCGCCGGATCCGGGAACCCGCCTGGGAATGATGCCGGGCCCAGCACATGGCACTGAAGCACACACGGGCCCAGGAGCAAGCGCCAATACGTCACCAGGGCCGGACGATGTTTACTCCCCCAAGCTGGAGTCATCCGGGGTTTTCATGTCATGGTGATCTGGGGGGTCTGGGGGGCACCCCCAGATGGCGGCTCTTCCTCCATGTCTTCCTATGGCGTGGGGCCTCTCCCCTTGGCCTCGCCAGTAGCCGAGATGGTGGTGGCTGCCAGCAGCACCTCCCCTTGCAGGGGGGTGGGGGGATGGGGGGGTGAGATGGAGTGGTGGCGGGGGAAGGGGCGGCAGTGCTAGCCGCAGCCGCTTGAGTGACATTGGTAGTCTTGGAGGTGGGGCAGTTCTTTCAGACGTGCCCCCCTCCTTGCAGGAATGGCACCACATTCCGTCTGCCGACCAGAAGACGCGGTAGGCAGCCCCCTCAAAGCTGACATCAAAACGCCTCTCTGTGCACTCCTCCTGGACCAGGCGAACAACAGCCTGCCACTGAAAGGAGTATACATCACAGACACTGGGCTCCCTGAGGCCGAGCAGGATCAGCACCACCCCGGTCTTGACCTCCCCCAGTTGGTGAAGGTGGGGGAGGAGGAGCTCACCGGTCCCAGGCGAAATGCACAAAGTTTTGTGTCATGGAGAAGATGGCATTTGTGACCTCATGAATGCATTTGTAGGTGGCAGATTTTGAAATCCCACAGAGGTCACCTGTGGAGCCCTGAAAGGAGTCACTGGCATAGAAATTGAGCGCCACAATCACTTTCACAGACACTGGCAGTGGATACCCTCCATGTCCCCTTGACACCAACTCCTGGAGTAAGTGGCAGATGTGAGCCACCAGGTCCCTAAACATGCTCAGTCATTCGTGACACTGGTTCTCAGTCATCTGCAGGAATGGCAGGTGGCATCTGTAGACCCTGGGTGTCGCTAGATGCCGACCAGCCATGGCCCACTGTCACACCTGGGCAGTGTGTGCGGGAGCCCCATTCTGCCCCTTCCTCATGAGATTCCTGCTCCTGCCTTTGCGCAGCCAGGAACCTCATTTGGTCTCTGCTCAGACTTCTACGGTTTCTGGAAGCCATCAGGCAAACAGTTAGGTCATCACCAGGATCCATGATCCTGACATGGTCCTCCTGCAGTATGGAACAGAGGGAGACGTGGTCATCATGGCTGTACTTAGCACCTTTCCTGGCCCTATGAGACCGCTGCTTCCCAGAGAGTGCTGGTCATCCCTTAGATGGCCAGAGATGAGTGCACTGCATGGCTGCTCTGTCAACCTACGATATGGGGGACACTGGTCCAAACCAGGATGCTGAGATTGCAAGGGGCAGTGAGCACCTCCAGCAGTGACTGCTACATGGCCAGCATTGGCAAGGAGATTGTACAACATGTGCAGTCTAACTGGTCCGCAGTCCAATAAAGTGTTGGCCCAAGTGCAGTGGATTCCAAGTCTGTGCCAGGAGGGTGGGATCAGGTGGGTAAGGTCTGGAGCGCTTGGTGACCCTTTGATGCCTCCACGTTGCTTGCATGGGCAGGCAGGCTAAGGACCTGACCCCAATCATATCACTGTGGCTGCACCTGATCTGTCTCAGTTGCAGAGGCATGGTCAGTTTATACACATGTCCCTAATGCTTCCTTTGCTTACCCTACCCCCCAGCTGTGTGTAGGATTCTGCGCCAGGGCAGCACTTGCCCCCCCCCCCCCCCCCCCCCCGCCCCCCCCAACTCAGCAGGCACATCCGAGGCTGGAGGCTGGCCAGCACTTGTCCCCAGACACCCACCCATCCCTCAGCAGTCGCCTGCGGGGCCAGACATCAGTTTCCCCTTTCCCCCTGGCACCCCTGAGGTCTGTAAGCAATAGGCGAGCTGTGGTGAATGCTACTGTTCACTTACCTCAGTTTAACCAAAATGAAGGCCGTCAAGTGCACATTGTGAAACACATCGGTGTGCTTTCCCACTGGTGCGGACGAACGATATGGCAGAGTTTCAAGAGCCTGCCGGGATGGCCTTTTAATTATATGCTGATTTATTACAATTAGCTCCCCGCCGATCGATGGCGGGAAACGCAACCCACCATCGGCAGGCTGAGTGGAAGATCGCAACCTGCCTCCAAGCCGTCGTGGAGTGGGTCCTGCCATAGTTTCCACGCATGCCATCTATCGCGCCCTCCACCAGTGGGCTCGGAAACTTCCGCCAGGTGTCTGTGGACAATTGTTGAAATGGTGCAGCTTCTAAGTGGATTGCAAAGCGAGGACACAAGGAGGAGTGCCCTATTGGAGACTCCAGAGAACACTATGTAGCAGAACAGTGCAACCTGTCAGAAGAAACATGGTGACCAGGTTAATTGCTACATGCACTACTACACATGATTTGGGAATAGATTTGTTAGGAGAAAATTGGGAGATCCTAAATAAATTGCCATGTATGTACTGCTGGCTCATGCTAAGCCCTCGCACAAAATTATAGTTTTATCTTCGTTTATCATGGATGTCAATACTCCAGTATGGCAGGCACACAGAAGCAATTTACAACTGGCATTTGTAGGTGCATGAGAGTCCCCTGTGGGGTCTCAGTTAGGCTCGCAACCGTACTCTGGATGTAACAGGAATAAATATACAAGCATATGAATTAGGAGCAGAACTACACCACGTGGCCCTTCGAACCTGCTCTGCTATTCAGTAAGATCATGGCTGATCTGATTGTAACCTCAATCCCACATTCACACCTATCCCGATAATCTTTCACCCCCTTGCTTACCAAGAATCTATCTACCTAATGCCTTAAAAGTATTCGAATACACTGCTTTCACCACCTTTTGAGGAACCATCAACCCTCTGAGCAAAAAAATTTCTCCACACCTGTCTTAAATGAGTGACCCCTTATTTTTAAACAGTGACCCTGAGTTTTAGATTCTCTCACAAGAGGGAACATCTTCTCCACATCCACCCTGTCAAGACTCCTCAGGATCTTACATGTTTCAATCAAGTTGCCTCTTACTCTTCTAAACTCCAACAGATACAAGCCTAGTCTGTCCAACCTTTCCTCATAAGACAACCCACCCATTTCAGGTTTTAGTCGAGTAAACCTCTGAATGCTTCCAATGCATTTACATCCTTCCTTAAATAATGAGACCAATACTGTACACAGTACTCCAGATGTGGTCTCACTAAAGTATCCTGTACAACTGAAGCATAACCTCTCTACTTTTGTATTCAAATCCCCTCACAATAAACAATAACACTCCATTTGTTTTCCTAATTACTTGCTGAACCTGCATGCACTAGGACACCCATTTCCCTCTACATCTCAGTGCTCTGCAATCTCTCACCACTTAGATAATATCCTTCTTTTTTATTCTTCCTGCCAAAATGAACAATTTCACCCTTTCTTATACTCCATTTTCCAGATCTTTGCCCATTCGCTTAACCTGTCTTTTTCATTTTGTATCCACCTTATGTCCTCTTCCCAATTTATTTTCCTACCTATCTTTGCGCAATCAGCAAATTTAACAACCATTCCTTCAGACTCTTCATCCAAGTCATTTATATGAATTGTAAACATTTCAGATCACTTGTTATATCTTGCCACCAGAAAATGACCCATTAAGCAGACTTTCTGTTTGTATACATGCCAATATGTTACCTGCTACGCCATGAACTTTTATTTTCTGCAATAACCCTTGAGGTAGCACCTTATCAAAAGCCTTCTGGAAATCTAAGTTCAGTACATCCACCAGTTCCCCTTTATCCACAGCATATGTTACTTTTTCAAAGAACTCCAATAAATCATTTAAACATGATTTCCCTTTCACAAAATCATGTTGATTCTGCCGTATTACCTTGAAATTTTCTAAGTGTCCTCTGTTACAATATCTTTAATAATAGCTTTTAACATTTTCCCTATGACAGATGTTAAGCTAACTGGTCTGTAGCTTCCTACTTTCTGTCTCTCTTTTTGAATGAAGGAGTTACAGTTGCTATTTTCCAATCTAATAGAATGTTCCCCAAATCGATGGAATTTTGGAAAGTTAAAACCAACGGATCAACTATCTCAGAGATAAAAACAAAAAAAAATAAAAACAAAAAAACTGCGAATGCTGGAAATCCAAAACAAAAACAGAATTACCTGGAAAAACTCAGCAGGTCTGGCAGCATCGGTGGAGAAGAAAAGAGTTGACATTTCGAGTCCTCATGACCCTTCGACAGAACTTGAGTGAATCCAAGAAAGGAGTGAAATATAAGCTGGTTTAAGGTGTGTGAGGGGGGGGGCAGGGGGGATTTGGTGGGGGGGGGGGTGGGGTGGGAGAGAGAAGTGGAGGGGGTGGTGTGGTTGTAGGGACAAACTATCTCACTAGCCACTTCTTTTAAGACCCTAGGTTAAAGTCCAACAGGACCTGGGGACCAGTCAGCCCACAGCTCCAATAATTTGCTCAGTGCCACTTCTCTGGTGATTGTAATTTTCATGAGTTTCTCCCTCCCTTCAATTTCCTGATTTACAGCTATTTCTGGGATGTTACTTGTATCCTCTATAGTGAAGACTGATGCAAAATGCCTTTTCAATTCATCTGCCATCTTCTTATTTTCCATTATTAATTCTCTAGGCTCACTTTCTATAGAGCCAATGCTCATTTTGTTAACTCTTTTCTTTCTTAAATAGCTATAGAAATTCTTACAGTCTGCCTTTATATTTCTAGCCAGCTTTCTCTCGTACAATAAATTTTCTGTCCCTATTAATCTTTTGGTCATTCTTTGCTATTTTTTATATCCTGTCCAATCTTCTGACCTGTCACCCATCCTTACTTTATATGCTTTCTCTTTAAGTTTGATAATGTTTAACTTTTTTTAATTAACCTCGGAATTTTTCTGCATCTCTATTGACATATCCCTTAACCTAAGTTGCCAGCTCAGTTTAGCTAGCGGTTCTGTCATGCCTTCATAATTGCCTTATTTAAGTTTAAAATGCCAGTCTTAGGCCCATTCATCTCTCCATGAATGTAGAATTCAATCATATCACTGCCATCCAGGAGCGCCTTCACTATAAGGTCATTAATTAATCTTACTTCATTGCACAATTCCAGGTCTAGCATAGCCTTCTCTCTGGTTGGCACCAGCATGTGCTATTCTAAGAAACGATCCCAAAAACTTTCTATGAATTCCTCATGTAGGCTAGCTTTGCCCATTTAATTTTTCCAGTCTATATATAGATTAAAATCCCCCAGGCCTTACCTTTCTGACAAGCTCCTGCTATTTCTCCCTTTAAACACATCCTACCTTGTTGTTACTGTTATGGGGCCTATACACCACTCCCACAAGTGACTTATTGCCTTTATCATTTCTTATCTCTACCCAAACTGCTTTTACATCCTCATTTCCTGGACTTAAGTCATCCCTCTCTATTGGGCTAATACCATCATTAATTAACACAGCTAGCCTCCAGCTTTTCCTAGCATCCTGTCCTTCCTAAATGCCATGTGCCCTTCAATATTCAAGTATCGATCTATGTCATCCTGAAGTCATGTCTCTGTAATAGCTATAGATTGTACTTATTTATTTCTATTCGCGCTGTCAGTACATCTATTTTGTTTTGCGTGCTGTATGCATTCAGATATAGAGCCTTTAGTTTTGTCCTTTTATTATTTTTGTAGCATCTAGCCTTATCTGCTGATTTATTCTTAGATTTGTACTCTCTATCCCTTCCTGTCAAAGTCTGTTTATCCTTATCCTTTCCCTCTCTTTGCCTTGTCTCTACTCTTTGATTTACCACATCTTCCCAAATATGATCCCTTGCCTCTACTATTTAGTTTAAAACAATTTCTACTCCCCTGGTTATGCGGCTGACTAGAACAATGTGGCATGATAATGAAGGAAAAAACACCAAATTGCATCCAGAAATACTGGACTTTAAAAAATAAGATCTGAGCTTTTAAAATGCACACAAGCCACTGGCTGGAATGCTGCAGGGTGACTTCCTAAGAGCTAATGGAATCCCACCCTGTTGCCAGACAAGATAACTCCTAAAGACATCCAGAAACTAATTGCTCCCTCCAGTAGAGACAATGGGACATAATGGGAGATGAGCATCATCTCATCAAGAAATCCTGTGAGCAATGCCCAGATAGATTTGTGAATTGGCTTTCCACTTGGAATATACAAAGAAGGAGTTTAAAGTGAGCTGAAAAGCTTCTCCAGCGTCTGTCTGTTGGTGGGTGTTCTGAGAGAGAGCAAGTGCTGGAGGTTTGACCCAGAAGTAAGGGCCACACACTGTGTCCCTACAAACCGCCATTTTGTAGGTGTCCCGATCTCTCTCTAAACTTACTCTTACCTTTAACTCAGAAAGTCCGATCAAATTGGCTCCTTCAAAAACAGAACAGTTGGGTCTGGGAAAAATGTATCCATGAAAGGGGTCATTTTTAGATTAAATCTTGTTGCAACCAACAGGTGTGGGGCAGGGGGCAGGTGCTGAATAAAGACAGGGTGCCAGGTCATCCCTCCTGCCCCGGGGCATAACATTTTGGGGTGTCTCAGCCAAACAGTGACAAATTGAGGGGGATCTCGCCTGTATCAACAACTTTGGGGAACCTCACCTGGGGGTGGATCATAACAGCTAGCCTCTGAACAGTTCAGGTGTAGACTGTCCCAATGGTACAGTCACCACTTTCCCCAATACTGGTGCCAGTGCCCCATGAACTGGAACCCACTTCTTCCACACCAGTCTTTGAGCCACGCATTCATCTCTCTAATTTTATTTACCCATGCCAATTTGCACGTGGCTCAGGTAATAATCCAGAACTTTTGAGGTTCTGCTTTTTTAATTTAGAGCCTAGCTCCTCATACTCTCTATGCAGAACCTCTTTCCTAGTCTTGCCTATGACATTGGTACCTACATGGACCATGACCACTTGTATCCTCCCCTTCCCACTGCAAGTTCCTTTCCAGCCCTGAGCAGATATCCTGATCTCTGTTATGGGCAGCAACACAACTGTCTGGACTCACGCTATCGACTGCAGAGAAAAGCACCTATTACCCTGATTATGCCGTCTCCTATCACTACCACATTCCTCTTTGCTTCCCGCACCTGAATGGCATCCTTCACCATGGTGCCATTGTCAGTCTGCTGATCCACCTTGCTGTCTTTCTCCTCCACACAGGTAGCAAGCACCTCGTACCTGTTGGACAATATCAGGAGCTGAGGCTCCTCCATTACTACATGCTGCTTCCCCTTAACTGCCTGACTCGCTGTCACATCCTCCTGTCCCTGACTATTTACCAACACTAAAGTTCTGCCTAACCTAAGGGGAATGGCTGCCTCCTGGAACAAAGTGTCCAGGTAACTCTGCCCCCACCTCCCTGATACCCCACAATGTCTGCAACTCAAACTCCAGCTCAGCAACTCAGAGCCAAATGTGTTGAAGCGGCAGGCACTTTCTGCAGATATTCTTGTCCGGGATTGCAGTGTATTCCACAGATTCCCACATGCTGCAGTCATGGCACTCCACTACCCCTGCCATTTCTGTCCAAACTTATTTACTTAATTAGTCAATTTGTTAATAACTTACACAAATGAAGTAATAGAAAGTTGCACTCACCTAGCTTGGAGTCAAGGAAGGAAACTCACCAACCACTGCAGGCTGAAAGAAAGTAGAAATAGGAGCACCTTTTTGTCCCTGTGCACTGAATTCCCACCTGAACCATATTCCCAACTCCTCATTCAATCTACATCTCATTCAGGCATAGTCCCTTGGCCACATGCCCCTTTCTGCCTGAATGAGTGACTCAATACCAAACAATGTGTGAAAACAACTATTTTTATTAAACAATTATTAATGATAAAAAATGAGAGAAGGATAACTTTATTAAAAAAGAAAGGAAGAAAAAAAACACTTTGTATAAAAGAAAAGAAGAAAGACAACTTTATTGTAGCACAAATATTAACACCAAATTGGTCTGATGAAGCAAGTTCTCCCAAAATGGTAAAACAACACAAATTAGTCTGCTTGAGTTCCCTAAAATGGTATAGTTTCCCTTAGTGCATATATCAACAAGCCTCCAAATAACCTTGCGTGGGAGTTATGGAGTCTCCGGTCAGTCACTCCATCGATGTCCCTTCTTCCATAGTCTTCAGTGGTTGATCAAATCTGCTCTGGCTTCAACCCCAAACATTGGATGCTTTGCCCTTTAAATCCAATTTCTGGCTGTATTCCAGCCTTCTGAGGCTTCCTCAAAACAAGAGTCTGGCATCCATGAGTCCGTATCAAAATCTTCTCACAGGCACTTGCGAGACTTGCAGGACTCAGGCTGCTTATGCATCTTTTTGACGGTGTCTCCCATTTTCCATCAATCAAGCCATATTCTACATCAATCAAAACCCATAGCCTGACTCCACACCATAGTTGACTACCCCATGTGTAGGGTTATCCATTGTCTTGGCTTGTAGTTTAAAGGTCATCAAAAGCAGGAAGAACCAATTCCTGTTAATCAATAAAAAAACTTTTATTTTAGAAAATCTAGCAAGAAAAGGAAAATCAGTAGTTTAGACAAAACAACAGCTATGAAATCAAAATTTACAAAGTAACTTTTAAAGATTACATACAGGATTCTCTTCAAATCAAGAGCAAAGCAGAAATAAAATACAAAAGTGACAAAAAATAGTGATTGCAGGCCTTAGGCCTACACATGTTGGCACATTTATATCTTCATTCTGACTGGTCATTTACTGATATATGGGATGGGCTATCAGAGGTCAAATGGCGGTCATCAATAATTCCTTTACTTTGGGAAATGCAGCACTGAGGCAATATAGGGAAGCCATGTCAGACTGCCGTTGCTATTCAGTGAGAAAAGAGCTGAAAGTATTAGCCATTCCAACTTATGCAGCAGTTGCTTGATTGACATGTGTGGAAAGATGATTTACATGTCAACCTAGACAGAAGTGGAGGTAAGAAAGTTAAGGGAGAAGATAATCTTCACTTCCCCATGCTACCATTTTGCTACACATGATCTTAAAACAGGGTCAAAGATTTGCTGCTCACCTTGTGCTGATAATTAGCCTGTGGAGCTATTTCTTTGCCGTCTCTTCCAAGTAATTGTGTAAAGGCTGACAAATAAAATTGTGGCCTAATAGAGACATAAGCCTGAATTTTAACTCTTGCATCGGATGCGCAGAGTCAGGAGAATTTCTGGTTCCGCCAACCCGACTTCTGTAAGAGCGTCCCGGAACTTCCGATTTTCAGTCCAGGGGAGGCGGGGTGGGGGTTGTAGTGTAATGGGAGTAGTGACTGGGGATCCCAGAAGTTGTGTGGAGGTGGAGGCGGGCTCAGCATGGGTTGGGCATTTCAGTCAGGTATAAGGAGTGGGCATAAGGAAAGCCCTTTTGTGAGCAAAGCGTCGATGGTTCGATGCAGTCATGCATCGGAGGAGACATCACTGAGCAGTCAGGTGAGTACAAACTCTCTAAATGTTGTCCAACTGATTGCTGACTGTGATAAAGTGGAGTACCATGTACCTTTAAGAGAATGCAAGTGAACTAACCATATGACAGAGATAAAAACAAAAAACTGTGGATGCTGGAAATCCAAATATGACAGTACTGACAAATCACTGTATAGCACGAGCTACTGATTAACGAAGTCTAGAGCTGGAGGTGGTTGTGGATTTAGTGCTCTGCCTTCTGTTGCAATAAACAATCACAGTTTGTTCTTATGTCTCTCTCCATTATTGATAGCGAGCATCAACTAACAAGTGTATATAAAGGTGTGCAATTTGAGTTTACTTCAACTAGTAAACTTATAGACTCAAGACATAAAACTGACCCTGGAACAGATGACCCATTATGGGCTTTCCACAGGAAAACATTGTCATTATTGCTGCCTATTCATATTGTACTGAAGGAGTAAACTGAACCACTTAAAGCATCGAGTGGCTTCACAGGATAGAGTCATGGAGATGGAAGTATCTTGGCACCACCAATTCCTAAAGATATTCTGGAGTAATGCAGTTAAACATTATGCCTGAATGGATGTATGATGAAAAGTACCACAGTCCCTAGCCCATCCACCTGCCCCCTTGCAAGATGTTGACCCGCCACCAAGTCCCTCACATCTGCACACTGACATGGCACAACAGTGTGACTAAGAGGGAGTAAACCAGGAGGATAGTTAGTGGGCGGGAGCACAGCATGCTATCTGGGAGCGACAGCCGCAACATCCATGCCTCCATGTACTTTTGTAGAGCCACTTCCTACTCTACCCTTCAACAGTACTCATTCATGATATGGAGAAAATGGTTAGCACATGTAAGCACACACATGTGATTGAGAGTACTGTAAGATGCATGGCTCACAACCTTTTTCCTTTTACATTTGTGTTGCCAGGATGTCACACAAAGGCAAGATTGGTGAAGGAGTTGGTGCTGCAGCACCAAGGTTCAGTGACCAGGACCTGCAGATTTTAGTGAAGGAGCCCTCACATCTCAACGAAAAAGACATGGGTCGAAATATCTGCTGCGGTAAGCGAGAAAACACAAACAATCCTGGATTCGGTTCCGGAAAAGGTTTCATGGTCTACTGCGTTCCAGCATGGTGAGATGTTTGGCTCAACCACACAGAGGTCCAAATGAAGGGTTACATCTGCATGCTGCAGCTAAGGTGCAGGATCTGTCACTTATCTCTGCTATAGCATTGAGTCTTGTATGTCCAAGCTGCTGATGCAGGTCCACATGGTATAGATGTGAATGAGCACTGTGATGCACTGACATATTAAAGTGAATTCTCCCCGCATGCTCTATATATCAGGCTAACATAAAACTAAGCTGACTTTTCAGTCTAGAGGGCCCAATATGCCAGGGAGATGGCCCTGACTGGGAGTGGTTCAGTGAGGCTGCAGATAATTTGTTCCACCTAGCAGACAGCCATGGAAGCAGCCAGGGTGCCGGTTCAGCTGGCTGTCAGTGATAGTGAATCACTCATAGCAGGTGATAAAGGCAGCAGTAAATGCATTTTGCAACATTGTGGTAATGGTGGAGGTAACGCTCAGTTTATTGAGCACAAGGGGACGTTGGCATGAGAGGGAGTGTAAGGAATGATTTGCTTCTTATGGACATTGCAAGCATATTTAAGGACAATGGCATGCATCAGAGTGTGCTTTCACATTGTAATAGGCTATACCTGCATAGCTCCCTTTGTGTTTCACACAGGTCCCAGCTCTGCTCCTTCACCCCACAACCCCCACCACCCCTGCCAGCTCATCCCTTTGGCATCAGGAGAAGGAAAAGATGTCTGAGGAAACAGCATCACATCGGACAAGCCCATACTCTGTCAACACAAATACCAGCACATTGGAGGGATGTAGTGCATGTATAGAGACGGTGGCATGCAGTGAAGTGCAGGAGGTATCAGAGTCAGAGACTTCTGTGCACAGTTCCCCCCGGAGAGGGAGGAAAGTCATGATGATGCTCCAGTGGTCAGGAATGTGGAGCTTCGAGAGTCACCTTTTGGGGCACAGTATTTATACAATCAGATGCAGATGTGCAAACATCTGGCAGAGTTCCCTGAGGCAATGCTAGCTCATGCACTGTGAATGAAGGAGTCCATCACCATGGTGAGCTCCACATTGTTCTGGCAGCTCAACTGCATCAGCTCCAACCATGAGAGATAGGCCACTCTCATGGAGAGACACATGCTGCAGCACTCAGAGTGGATGCAAGAACAGTGTCTTGCCCAGAAAAGAGTGTAAGCCTCCATCAGTAGTCTGGACTATTCTGCTCAGAGTATGAGCACCGACATCAATGGAATACATGAGGAGATGAATACCCTTGAACAGGACACACTGTTGGCATAGTGGTTGCTGCAAGGGACAAATGCTCCGCAACAACAGCCAGCCCCACCACCCCCATGTAAAGGCCAAACTAGGGCAGTGGAAGTAACTGAGCAGAGTGAAGTTTTTGAGAGTTTCTCAGCATCATCTTCTTCCGCCTCACCAGCTTCTCTGCCAGATACCTTGCCTGCTCCACAGGTGCCAGTGACCATAGCTGCCCATGCTGAGTTGCAGAGGTTGCAGTCTAAAGCCTGGCTGCCACGCTCCTCATTGCCATTTGGACGAGAAGTGAACAGCCCGCTTCCACCTCCTCCGAAGCAACACAGAGGCACTTCATAGGATTGTGCCCGAGCACAGGGTGCCATCTCACCTACAGCATGAATGAGTTCGCCATGGCTATACTTTTCACATTGTACATTTCACAATTAAGCATTTTTTGAATACATGTACATACACTCTTAGATACAATACAAAACTCAATAAGAAGATTAATATAATGAAGAACATCCTTACCAGTGACACTGAAGGTGCTATGCTGAGGTCCGTCTCACATTGATGTCATCAGGAGCAAGGGTGTAGCCATAATTGGGAGGCAGTGGAAGGATTCCTCCTTCTCTGGTCTTTCGCATAAGGTAGTAGTGAGCAAAGGGTCAAGGATTGTCCATCTATGCTTGACTTTAAGTGAGTCTCAATAATCAGACTCAAAGACCAGAGGTTTATCAGGTGCATTTTAGATATGAGTGCTGGGTGCAAGGCAGTCTTCCTCATGTCAATGTTTTAAAATTATTTGTTCAGGGGATGTGGGCGTCACTGGCTGGGCCAGCATTTATTGCCCAACCCTAATTGCCCTTGAGAAGGTAGTGGTGAGCTGCCTTCCTGAGCAGCTGCAGTCCATGTGGTGTAGGTATGCCCACGGTGCTGTTAAGGAGAGAGTTCCAGGATCTTGACCCAGTGACAGTGAAGGAATGGCAGTATATTTCAGGAAGTTGAGTGACTTGGAGGGGAACTTGCAGGTGGTGGTGCTCCGATGAATCTGCTACCCTTGTCCTTCTAGATGGTAGCGGTGGTAGGTTTGGAAGGTGCTGTCTGAGGCCTCTTGGTGTTACATTGTGACATAAGTGTGGACAATGCAGGTCAAGGTGCCATGTGTGCTCCAAGGAAGATTGCTCATTTGTTTCCCTCACTATGGATGCCATTACTGTCCAGGTGGCAGAAGCTGTAGTTTGTAAGGGAGCTGGGGTTTATGGGAGCATGCATGTTGCATATGTTGCCACTCCTGAGGCTGGACCATGGGGTGAATGGATGATGCACAGCGTCTTTCAAAGAGCTGGTCTTGCGCTGCTGTGGCCTCACCCTACGTAAGTTGCATTAGCTGCATGTATGTTGGCAAATACAATCATATCAGCAGGCATTGGATGCAAAGTCATAATTCCTATTGACACTCTTAGCATTGTGGGCATGGTTTGAGTAGGCACACACTGGTGGTGGCTTTGGCGTCTCATTGACAGCCATTGCCAGTCATGTAAAGGGTCCAGCTCACAAAGGACTTCTCTTTGTGTTTGCAATATTTTGAGGCCAATGGTTATGAAGGTGATGGTTTTAGCCTTATTTATGTAACTGAGTCAAACTCATTGATGTTGCTTTTCTCTCTTGCCGGGGATGGGCATTTCCCTGAGTAACTGGGGCTTCAATGTAAAAAGTTCATAATATGGAACTTGCTCATTAGGGGGTGTCCGATGACAAATGTTAGATCCTAGGTGAATCTGTTTTGTACTAGGATGGATCTGCCACATACTTGAAGGAAATCTTGGTTGTGGTCACAAACTACCTGGACATTAAGGGAGTGGAAGGACTTTTGGTTGACAAAGGTATCCGAATGTTGATTTGGAGTCTTTATGGAAACCTGGGTGCAGTCGACAACACCCTCCGCTGAGGAAAGCCTGTTAATTGCATAAAAGCTGTGGCTCTCTGCATCTGAGACACCAAATCAACGGGGAAACTAATGTGTTTCCCCACACAAACAGGGCATTCGTTTCTGCCTTGATGCAGCTGTGTGCAGAAGACTGTGATATTCCAGATAGGTCCTGCTGCTGAGCCCTGGAAAACGGTTGATGCATAAATATTTAGAGTCATGCTAACCTTTACAGCCAATGGCTTGAGGATCGACAGACTATGGTTCAAGATGATGTTACTGCACCATGCCATATATGTTGGTGACCACTTATCAGCTTAACCTCAGCCATATTGAGGTATGATCTCCAAGATCGGTACACCTTTTCCACCGGGTAAAACCGGTTTGTCATCCTTCTCCTTCTCCTCTTTCCTGGTGCGCATGGCACTATCTCTATTTCATGTCCTGGTGCCCTCCCTCCAACCTCAGGTTGGTAGCATTCACTTTCCTCTATGGAGCCAATGTGCCATGCCGATGTTGTTCCTTCTTAGGCACAATGTGCAATACTCCCTGCACTAGCACTTTCTTGTTCCTGCCAACTGTGCACCCAGGTTATGTGAAGGAATGCAACTATAAATGAGTTAAAAGATAATCCAGATATAAATAAAGAGTTAGAAGATTAAAATATTGATTATCCTATGCAGTAGGGATTAAAAATTAAAAGCAGAGTTTGCCGCTGGGCAAAGGATCAAGAGGCTTATAAACATGCCTGGGTATAATTGTATGCTCAAGGGCAACAACATCCTGTGGCACAGAATATGGTATATCCTCTAACACAAGGCAGTTCTGACAAAACAGGAACTAGTCTCTACATTGCCTCAGTAAGGCATTAATAAATTGTAAAATACCACAATCAAACAACGGATAACCTTAAGGTAACCCTAAATAACCTGTCAACTGAATCCTGGAAACTGAATATAGTAACCATTATCTGCACCTCTCAGTATCCTGTTTGCTTGAATGACGTTGACTAAAATGAACGATGTTGACGAAAACAAAGGATTTGTCCAGCACGTGTGCTAAATAGGCTCCCTGCTGACAACAAAAAGATAGTACTAAAGGCTCTGTATCTGAATGTGCATAGCATTCATAACTAAGTAAATGAATTGATAGCGCACATTGAAGTAAATAAATATGATCTGATAGCGATTACAGAGACATGGTTGCAGGATGACAAGGATTGGGCCCTGAATATTGAGGGGTATGTGACATTCAAGAAGAATAGGAAGTTTAGTAAAGGTTCAGGGGTAGCACTGTTGATCAAGGATGGCATTGGTGCAATAGTTAGAGATAACCTTGGTTCAGGAGATCAGGATGTAGAATCAGTTTGGCTGGAGGTGAGGAATAGTAGGGTAAAGAAGTCAATAGTGGGAGTGGTTTACAGGCCCCCTAACAGTAACTACGCTGTAGGACGGACAAAGTATACAAGAAGAAATATTGCGATAAAAGGACAACAATAATCATGGGTGATTTTAATCTACATATAAACTGGAAAAATCAGATTGGCAATAGTAGCCTGGATGAAGAGTTCATAGAATGCTTTCTAGAGTGTTTTAGAGCAGCATGCTCTGGAACCAACCATAGAGCAGGTTATGTTAGTCTTGGTATTGTGTAACATAACAGGATTAATTAATGACCTCAGAGTGAAGGCACCCCAAGGTAGCAGCAATCACAATATGATTGAATTTGACATCCAATTTGAAAGGGAGGAAAGTGGGTCTAAGACTAGTATTTTAAACTTAAATAAGGGCAACTATGTGGACATGAAATCTGAGCTAGCTGAAGTGAACTGGGACACTAGGTTAAGAGATAGATCAATAGACAAGCAGTGGCAGACATTTAAGGGGATATTTCAGAATACTCCAAATAGGTATATTCCAACGATAAAGAAAAATTCTAAGGGGAGGACCCATCGTTGGTGGTTAACTAAAGAAGTTAATAAAGCATCAAACTTAAGGAAAAAGCATATAACTGTGCAAAGACGAGTGGCAGGTCAGATGATTGGTCAGAATATAAAGAATGGCAGAGAATGACAAAAAGGTTAATCAAGAGAAAAAAATTAGAATATGAGAGGAAGCTAACTAGAAATATAAAAATGGAGCAAGAGTTTCTACAGGTAATTAAACTGGAAAAGAATGAGTGTTGGTTCCTGTAGAAAGTGACAGTGGGGAGTTAATAGTAGATAATAAGGAAATGGCAGATGAAATGAACAAATATTTTAATTCTGTCTTCATTATAGAGGATACCAAAAACATTCCAGTAGTAGCTGTAAATCAGGAGATGGAGAGAGGAACTTGGTGAAATTACAATCACTAGGGAAGTGGTATTGAGCAAACTAATGAAGCTTCGGGTCCTGATGGACTTCATCCTATGGGCTTAAAAAAGGTGGCCAATGAGGTCGTAGATGTGTTGGTAGTAATTTTCCAAAATTCTCTAGGTTCTGGAAAAGTTCCAGCAGACTGGAAAGTAGCAACTATAGCCTCTCTATTCAAGAAGAGAGGGAGACAGAAAACACAAAACTATAGGCCAATTAGCTTGACATCTGATGTGAGGAAGGTGTTAGAATTGATCATTAAGGAGGTAGTTGGACACTCACAGAAATTCAAGGTAACTAGG
Source organism: Carcharodon carcharias (assembly GCF_017639515.1). NCBI lineage: Eukaryota > Metazoa > Chordata > Chondrichthyes > Lamniformes > Lamnidae > Carcharodon > Carcharodon carcharias. The sequence goes on along the minus strand of NC_054469.1, from coordinate 138,972,435 downwards.
AAGAGTCAGCATGGTTTTCTGGAAGGGAAATCACGTTTAACCAATTTTTGGAGTTCTTTGAAGGGGTAACATGCGTTGTGGATAAAGGGGCGCCTGTAGACTTACTGTACTTGGATTTCCAGATAACATTTGATAAGGTGCCACATCAAAGGTTATTGCAGAAAATAAAAGCTCATGGTGTAAGGGTAACATATTAGCATGGATAGAAGATTGACTGGCTGACAAAAACAGAGAATGCATAAATGGGTCTTTTTCTGATTGGCAGGATTCGATGAGTGGAGTCCCTCAGGGGTCTGTGCTGGGGCCTCAACTTCTTACAATTTATATCAATGATTTAGATGAGGGGAGTGAAGGCATTGTAGCTAAATTTGCAGATAATACAAAGATAGATAGGAAAGTATGTTGTGAAGACGACATATGCGGTTCAAGAAGGCAGCTCATCACCACCTTCTCAAGGGCAATTAGGGATGGGCAATCCAGTGAAAAAACAAAAAAAAGGTTGCAGACAGATATAGATAGATTGAGTGAGTGGGCAAAAATAAGACAGATGAAGTATAATGTGTGAAAATGTGAAGTTTTTCACCTTGGCAGGAAGAATAAAAAAAGAGTATTACTTAAGTGGAGAGCGGCTGCAGAATTCCAAGGTGCAGAGGGATCTAGGTGTTCTAGTGCATGAGTCACAAAAAGTTAGTATGCAGGTACAGCAAGTAATTAAGAAAGCTAATGGAATGCTATCAGTTATACAGGGCATTGATGAATCCACATCTCGAATACTGTGTGCAGTTTTGGTTTCCTTATTAAGGAAGAATTTAAATGCATTGGAGGAGGTTTAGAGAAGGTTTACTAGATTGATACCCGGAATGAGTGGGTTTTCTTATGAGGAAAGGTTAGAAAGACTGGGCTTGTTTCCATTGGAGTTTAGATGAGTGAGGGGTGACTTGATTGAAGCATATAAGATCCTGAAGGGTATTGACAAGGTGGACAAGGAAAGGATGTTTCCTCTTGTGGGTGAGTCCAGAACTAGGGGCACTGCTTTAAAACTAGGCATTGCCCTTTTAGGACAGAGATGAAGAGAATTTTTTTCTCAGATGGTTATATGACTTTGGAACTCTTTGCCTCAGAAGGCAGTGGAGGTGGGGTCATTGAATATTTTTAAAGTAGAGATAGATAGATTCTTGTTAGGCAAGGGAATCAAAGATTATTGGGGGTAAATGGGAATGTGGAATTCAAAACATAAACATATCAGCCATGATCTTACCAAATGGTGGAGCAGGCTGTAGGGGTGAATGGCCTACTTCTGCTCCTATTTCAGATTTTCATATGTCCAGGTTGTTATAATCTAGCTAAAATGTGTTAAAATGGTTATCTGAAGGACAGTAATATTTTCTGGTGATTCCTTTCCTTCAGGGAGAGTTACATCAGTTCTTCAGACCCATTTAAATACCTGTGTGGCCTGTCTTTCTCAATCTTAAGTAAGGCTGATCCATCTGATGAGTAAACCTGATCCAGAGAAGTCCCAAAAAGGGGCTAGGATTATAAACCACTTCAGTCAGTGGGGGCAAAACAATTGTACCCTGCCAAGTGCAGTTGCACATTTCCTATTCTTTCATGTTAAAGCCAGACACTTGGGGATGATTTTATACCATTTCTGTAGCAGTTGCTGAAACTTTTCTGAATTTTCCAAAGGGAACATTACCCCTCTCCAAAAGGCGTCCCTACCTGTCCAAGCAACTCCACACAGTTTCGACCTCCTCCTACCAGATCAAATCTGCACAATCATACTTCCCACTCCTAGCTGACAAAATTCAGACCTGACTGGAAGCAGTTGCAGTTTTATTTGGGCAACTGTGACACACGCATGCCCAAATTCTGACCACCCCCATTCCCTCCTATGAAAATGGTGGGGGCCAGGTTCAGGGGTGGGACTTATCATTCAGGCCTTCAGTGTCATTTTTTATGTGAGGGAGGGGACCTCCAACTGCATGAAAATTCAGGCCGTACAGTCCAGGTGATATCTGACAAATTTCCTTTCGTCTTGTACTGCGAAGACCCTGAAACATGTATCTGTTTCACTTCATAATTAATCCTCACCATTAATATTAACTTGAATCACAAGTGTCCATGGGACACTACATTTGTATGCCTTGTTGTTCCGAGCTCCGGTGATATTTTGTACAGTAAGAGCTATCTTCTTCATTGTTCCTGTTCTGCTGAAGCACTTCAACTACAGTTAACTTTCCAACTAATTATCAACCTTCTATTATTTTAGATTTCTCAGAAACATTATTTACGGCTAGAAGGAAGAAAAATATCTTTTAAGTAGTGTTTGAAAACACATCATTTTTCTTATGTTTGTATTAAAATGAATTCAGAAGCCTGTGCAAGAACATGCTGTAAATTTAGAAAATAAGAAGGCTATTCTTCTAGGAACTCCATTAATCATGAAGCTTCTCTTAGGCCAACTCCAAAGAGGCAAATATCCCTTTCTAGCCAAATAGATAGTCACGCCAGAATTCATTGAATCTCTTAAACCATTTCAATGAAATATGATACCTTTTTGGTTTGTCTGAAAATTCTTCCAGAAAATCACCAACACTAAAGTGGCATATATCCATCTATAGAGATCTGAACCACCATCTCCAGCTCCCCAGTATCTGTTCTCCTTCTGCGCCATCAGCCCATTAGTGATTTGAAAATATACCCTTGTGTTGTGCTGTAGTGTGCATTATATTTCAGCAATGGTTTATTTTGAATTTTGGGTGGCCGACCAGCAGAGAATTCCAACCAGCCACCCATTCCTGCAATAAGATGGCTAGACTCATTTTAAAAGGCCCACAGCTCATTTCTATTGCATCGGTGAACTGCGAGGCAACAAACAGGCATGCTGATGCAACTTGTCAAATAAGGCTGATCAATATGAGAATATGCAAAATTGAATTCACTTATTTCAATCAATATAAACGCACTGTTTTCATGTAACAGTTCAAAATAATGAACATGCCACACTATCCCACATCAGTCGGTCACCTTGCTTGAGTTAATCAGAAATGATTCTTAACCATCTCCTGCAGATAACTATTCCTGATGTTTTGACAGACTGTGTTCCTGTCTGTCTTTTACCTTCTGTTCGTAACAAGAAGGAAGGGATTAATGGAGACAATTTTCAACATTTGTCCATGTTAGACAGACAGTCGGTGAAGCGACTGTACAGCTTTCCTGATACCAGTTGCTTAACGCTCGATTCCCTTTGAAGTTCAGGCCTCATTTGCACTGGATCAGCCCAATGCTGAATGTTCACAAGATGCTGACACCAACTTGGTGATGTGAGAAATCTAACTGGAATCTATGAATGTTTGGTAGCTGGCTGCTTTTAAATATCCTCCAGTAGTTCCTTTATGGGTCCGCTGACTAGGTCATTCAAGATGTAATACTAATGGGCAAAGCATGATCGGCACAAGCACCACCTATTAGTTCTGCAAATTGCAAACTGTGGGCAGTATTTTATCAGTGATATGCTGTTCCTGGTGTTGGAACTGGAATTGGGTGGCACTTTGGCTTTCCTGTCAGGAGCCAGCTCCCATGCAATTCTAATTAAAATTTAAAGTGCTGGCAACAGCAATGGGAGACACATGCGATTCTGTGACGAGGGAAACTTTTAATTGTGAAACATGCTGTTTTTGTATTATTGTGTGCATACGAGTGCAATGACATGTACCTTTAAGAAGCTGCATAGTGACATCACTGTGACATCAACATGTGTGAGGCTGGAGTATAAAAGTACAGCCTCCATATTAAATGTTCACTATTGCCAGTACTCTATTAGAGATGCTTGCTACTGCCTGTATCAGCAAGATCCTAAGTACATTTTGAGGCAGGCATATAGTTAAGTAATTAACCTATGTTCTCTTTGGACCCAGGCCAGATCAAGGCCTGTGCAGAGCCGTATATGGTTGTTGCTAGAAATAAACTTCAGATGCTCACATTCAACCAGAACCCCCAATGGTCTCTATATCTTACTCAGTATAAATAGCATAGAGGCAGATCCTTTGAGGTCTACATCGAGATTCTCAAAATATATGGTGTAGGCGGATTGCAACATACCATGCCAAGGTTTGCAGCGATGGTCACTTCTAAAAGATATCATATCAGCAGAGGTAATTCCTAAAGAATACAAGGCAGAAGACTATTTAAGCATCAACATAAACTGCAGTGATTCCACTTACCCGTCTCCAATCCAGACTGTCCGAGGGAAGGACAGTCTGTACGTACAACAATTTAAGGAAAGTCACTCACGGGGAACCTCAATTTAGGTGCTTCACTTTTTAAAAAATCCAGTTCTTTGACTGCAAGGACTTAGAATCTGAAATTAGGCACAGAGACTAGACCCAAAAGACATCCAGGTTCAGCAGTGAGTGAAAACCTCACTCCAAGCTCAGTGATTTGGACAGAAGGCTTCGTTTTACCTGAATTCCAAGATCAACTATTTATAAGCCACTCATCCCAACAATAAAGGTTGGAGTGTCAAATTTGTTTTTAAAAAAGGTTACCTAGCCTGAGAGGGCCGGGAGGGGAAAGTTTCAACAGCTCTCGGCAGAGCTCAGCACGACTGTTGGTTGGCTGCGCCATTTTGTTTTTACAGTTTAGGTGCCAAAACCAGCTTTCCAGCCCTGTCAATCAAAGCATGGTAGCAGTCCAGCAGAATAATACTGCGCAGTTTCAATACTGCAACAGAAACAGCAGGCAAAGCAAAAATTTCTGCCATCTAAAAATCTGCAACTACAAATTCTTTCTCCTTATTTCAAGCCAGATTAAAAGAAATCAAGAATCTAAAGTGTTACTTTTAATAGATACAGCACAGCAAAATAAAGAGGCAAGCTTCTCCTTAGCAGCACCCCTTATAAGCCAGCAGTAATGCATTGTTGCAGCATTGTTCTCTACAGCACAGGGACAATAGAAAGGCAACAGGTGCAGATTCGCATTCAAAGAGATACAGCATACAACAACTACATTTGTGTAGCACCCAGTGTAGCTCATAAGCAAGAATATCACAATGGCAAATAAAGATTTGTCTATGGCCTGGCAAGCAGGAGATCTTCTTGCAGAATTTCAACTCTTTAGGCAGAAGATGTGCTTACACTTTGTGGACCAGCAGGTACAGGAACAAGAGAAAAAGGCCTCCAAATTACTAACTGCTCTTGGTAATGAGTGGTTAACATGTGTACACTCATCAGGTCCACCTGATGAAGACCAAATCTTCAAACTCATCGAAGATCAACTAAAGGCCCAAGTTAACTTTAGAATTCACAGGCTAGAGTTTATTTCATATAGACAACAGCTAAGTGAAAGCATTGATCAATATGTAAGCAGGTGCCAGCGCAAAGGAACCAAATGTGACTTTAGTGCCGATGAACTTGCGGAGAGATTGATGGAGCTTGTCATTGTTTCAACGCCCATCAAATCTTTTAGGGAAGCGCTCCTAGACAAAGCCAAAGGTTACCCAATAGGTGCACTACTGGACGAAAGTAGAAAATTTGAGGCATTACTGGCTGGTGAACAGCACCTTCAAGCCCTCAGTCACAAATCTACCATTGCCACAGTAACCAAAATATCAAAGGCACCCGAAACCTGCATGCGGTGTGGTTTTACACACTTACCCAGGCAACGTCCAGCATGTTTTGACATGTGCAAACTATGTTCTACTAAAGAACATTAGGCAAAAATGTGTTGTAAATTAAACCAGTCAGACAAAATTCACAACAAAAACAATTTCCACAGGAACCCAACAGTTCCAAGGCTCATCCACAATATATCAATGAAGTAAACAACGCCCCAATACACCACAGTGTAAAGATCTAAGCCAAACTGTACATGTTGTCAACCTCACTCATCACATGGATAGAATCAGAAGAGCCAAAGCATTTACCACTGTGAGTGTTAAGTATCCACAGAACTATGGGCAGTACACCATATGTGTAAAAATTGATACCGATGCATGTGCAAACATCTTACCATTACACATTCTTAACACCATATACATAGAAAAATGGAATGGCACAGTCCAGTCAACATCTGATGGGCTTACCTCCTAAAATGACATTCGTGCACTGGCACCATCACAATACAATGCCAATATGGAAGGTCCAGGTGGACACCAGAGATTTTTTTATGTTGTGGAAACCAGTGGTCCAATAATCATTGATCTGCCAGCGTGCAGTGACATGCACATGGTTACCATCCATGAAGTGGCAGATACCACTGTCATCGCACAGGAAAACACCAAAGGAAGAATTGACTCCAAAGAGGACCTTACAGCCATATACCCAGATTGCTTCGACACTATTGGAGATTTCAGAGGTGATGCAGTGCTGTGCCTAAAGGACGATGCTCAGCCCAGCATTGATGCACCTAGAAAATGTAGTATCCATATCCAAGAAAAGTTGAAAGCAGGGTTGGACACAATGGTAAGCAATAAAATCATTCAAAAAGTCGAGCACCATCCCAACTGGTGTAATTCCGTTACCTGGGTATTAAAACGGACGGTTCATTACATTTATGCCTGGACCAGAGACAACTAAACATGGGATCAAAGCGATGTCCTCAAAAATCCCCACACTTGAGGAACTGAATCCCACATTTGCGAGTGCAAGATACTTCTCGAAGTTGGACACAAAGAATGGCTACTGGTCCGCCCATCTGGCACCAGCCCCTCACATGGTAATGTCATAATGATGTCACTATACAACTTCTTAAAGGTATATGTCATTGTCTGCATAGGCATGCATACAGTATCACAAATGTCTTCAGTTGACAATGCAACTGATATGGGCAGGATATGAAAGACCCTCCTGGACAAACAGGGAGGCTCTGCATCATGGACACAACTTTTTGCCCAACACCATTGTCTAAGTTATTTCTGCAATTTTTCTGTGCAATAGTCCATGACCCTCACCCAACCTCCCACTCAAACTTCACTCCCTACATTATTATTATTTCTTGTCATTCACCACCCTCCATCACATCCAAGTTCTCTAATGTCTGAGGCTAGACAGTGACTGACCCCACAGTTGAACGATGTCTCCAGCAGATCCTCCTCCAGGCCAACAGGGAAAGGTGAGAGGTGCTCTTTCACATGGATGGCAACAGAAGAACCTCTTGCCTGCCCAAGATAACCTGGTCGCAGAGGAGTTGAGCAACCCTATGGTTTGTACAAGAGCCTGGGTCAAATGCAGGAAACAGGTCAATGACCTGCTCTGATTCAGCATGGTTAGAGCCAGAGTCGCATCTTACCAAATGATCTCTCATGGTTCATCAATTAATTTATATTTGCAAGTGGGAATGCATGATCAGCCTCAGTGCCAATTGAGGCCAAAGCGTGTGAAAGTTTGGCTTATGTGAGAGCATGGGTGCAATTTGTGAATGACAGGCCAGTATGTGTGATGAGCATGTTTACAGATAAGCAGGATTAGGTGTCACTTGACATGTCACTAGCTCTGGACATTGTCATGTAGGACAAACAGATCCACAAAGTGGGGGAGAGGTCAAGGACAGGAGATGAGGTTTCAGACCTGACGATTCTTACCCTGCAGAGCAGGAGTCTCTACAGCTCACAAGAGGGGAAGGAGGATGAGTGGTTGCAGATGGCAAGGTTAGAATGGCCAGGCATAAGTGTAAAAGTGCATTCAACCTGGTACTGGCATCTGGGCAGTGTCATGAAGAGATATTAATGTGTAAAATGTTATTGGAAATTATTCTTAAATTGGAATTGTAGTCAGGCCTGTGTCTATGTGTGTGTCTGTGTTTGTCTTAATTGGATTAAAGCCGGCCAGTCTGGGTGCTTTGATGCATAGTAGTTTGAGATGTTAGTTAGATAAACATAAGGACAGAAGGTAAAGAGTACAATTCACATTTGTTGAATAAACCATTCAAAAGAATGGGTAAAATCTTGCACCTAGCTGGGAGATACCAAGCAATTACTAAATATTACTATGTATTAAATATATATTAAATGTATTACTAATAAAATTGGTGGAATGAAAAGATTATTGTTAGGTAAAATTTAAAACAACCTAATAATACAATGAAAAATTTACATTCAAAGGGGAAGCTAAGTATAAACAGAAAGGAATGTGTATGTAGGTCAGAGGCAGTTAAGATCTAACCAGCCCGTAAGTCTACAACTGTGTCTGCAAAGGAGTCAAATTGAAAGGAACCTCATTTTGAATTTAAAATGACAAATGTGCTTTGCCTGGTGCCTGTTCTACAAGACCTTTGATTATCCCAACCTCAGACTGGGCCAACCACCTCCTAACGAATCAATCTCCCCACTGTGACTGTGGACGTTCCCTCTGCCAATCAACACCCCAGTTCGGCATGTGGACAGTAATGACCCCACCCTTTAAGCCTCTAATTTTCGTTACCTTTACTGAATGTCACCGCACCCAGGACGCTAGGCCCTTCCCACCTCTCTGCCCCTTGTCTATGACACCACCCCCTGTCCTCCCTTGGATCAGTCTTCCACTCCTCCATTCTCCCAACCCACCCCCCCCAATACCCTACCCATCGACTCATCCTCCTATGCTGGTTCCGAGTCTCCATGCAATCTGCCATTCCCCTGCTCACCTCACTTGTTCCACCATGCAGGGGCCAGAAAATCTGGCCAATGCCTGGTTACTGGTGTAGGACCCGGATTTCTATCGTTACATGTTTTTGAAAAGGAGCAAAAATTCACAGAATTGTTAGAGTGCAGAAGGAGGCCCCTTGGCCCATCTTATCTGCACTGGTTCTCCTAATGAGCAACTCACCTAGTGCCATTCTTCTACCTCCTCCTGTTCCCTCTGAGTGCCTCAATTGAACCAGCCTTGACCATACTCTCAGATAATGCATTCCAGGCCCTAAGCACTCACTGTATGAAAAAGTTTTCTCATATCGCTTTTGCTTCTTTTACTAATTACCTTAAATCTGTGCCCTCTGGTTCTCGATCTTTCCACCAAGGGGAACAGTTTCTTCCTATGATGAAAAAGTGAATGCTTCCTTTTACCCTTGCAACTAATGATCCACAAATGAAATCAGGGCAATGTACCGATTTTCTGAACGCCATTAAAGTACATGCCATAAAACCTTCACTTGCACCTAGAACATCCCTGTTATAATTTTGGACTGCAATGAACTGGAACGATGATAATGCATGAGCACAACAATGTCATTACCATTCTCCCTACCTTCAGGCACGATGCCATAAGAGAGATTTGATGACCATGGACTTCCATGGTTATGCTTGGCAAGGTACTGCAGTGGTTTGCTAGTGCCTTCTGCAGAGTTTGGCTGACCAAGAGACTCTCCCATTCTTACTGCCTGCCATAGGTATAGTGGAAGGATTTGCAGGTTGATAACCAAACTGCTTGGCCACATTATGAACACACCTTCCATGGCCATCAAGTCCTAGAGTGGGACTTGAACCCTGAGTTTCTGGCTCAGAAGTAGTGACACTACCACTGCACCACCAGACCTCTGTCAACAGCATCATTCTTAGTTAAAGTTTTCAACTGGGCAAAAATAGTGTATTGTAGTTTTACAACAAAAAGTTGAATGTAAATAGCACCCTTAATATAGTAAAACACCTCATATTGCTTCACTAGAGCATAATCAGATACCAGGGGCTAGATTTTGCAGGTTGGGGGACATGGCAGATGTGCCTGTCGCTCACTTCCGGAAGAAAAGTCAGTCCCAAACCAACCGACTTTAAGTAGGGCTGCCCCACAGGTATAACACACTGGGGGCAGCCTTATCAAGCTGAGGGTCAGATTTCTGATCTCAGTGAGAGAAAGTTCCACCCTTGAAAGCTGCTAGCCAATCTGATTGGCTGGCGGCACTTACAGTCCCAGCAGCACCAGAAGAGCATAGTGGGTGCTGCTGGGCAGGCCCCGGGATGAAGGTCATGGCGATCAGACACAGGTAAGACTCAGGCTTTTAGGGCGGGGTGGGATCAGGCACCATAGGGAGGGGGGGTGGTGAAAAAGGGGTGGGCTGGGGAAAGGAGGTTGTGAATTTTGTTGACCAACTGGGCAGGCACAAAGTGGGGCTGGTATAATATGTGCCCCATTTCCTTCCTGCCTTTTCACCAACATGGATGAAAAAATGACCTTCTCATTCTCACCCACTTTCCACTGCTTAATATATTATTGCCTATCCCTATTGCCCTTGAGAGCAGTTAGAGTCAACCAGATTTCTATGAGTCTAGAGTCACTTGTAGACCAGATCAGATAAGGATAGCAGGTTTCCTTCTTTAAAGGATATTAGTGAACTAGATGGCTTTTTATGACAATTGATGATGGTTTCATGGTTGCCATTACTGATACTAGTTTTTGATTCTAGAATTTTTTTAAATGAATTTGAGTTCCATCAGCTGCCATGGTGGGATTTGAACCCATGTCTCCAGGGTATTGATCTATGTCTCTGGATTAACTAGTCCAGTGACATTACCACTACACCACCATCTCTCCACCCACCCTCCAATTTATGGGCATTGTGTTGGGGGTGAGCACGGTTTGCTCGGCAGGGGGCATAAAATCCAGCCCCAAAACTAGGAAAGGTTCATTAGAACAGCTAACAATAGCTTAGTCAAATTGAGAGGTTTTAAAGAGCAACTTAAAGAAGGGAAGAGAAGTGGTGAAGTGAAGAGGTGTAAAAGGAGAATTCCAGAGCTTAGAGCCCAAATGCTTTAAGGCACTAAAATAAAATACCAAAGAATGTAATTTATTAAAATGCTACACTTATGAGATAGTTACATAGCACTAGTGCTAGAACTTTTCTTCTCAACTAGAAGTTATGAGAACACCCAGTTGTGTCAATCACTTGATTGGGCTGTACTCAAGATGATGCAATTCTACAGCAACCTGTGAAATAAAATACCATGTCCTCTGCAATACTTCTTAGCCATACTTCACCAGTGGTGATCATATCCAAAATCTATAATAATAACTTGTATAAAACTGTCTTAGGTGCCAACAGAAGCTTGAGAATAAATCAAAACAATGTTACCTTCAATTAGCTATAATTAGCTAATCAACAGGTCTTACATCAGAACTCATTTACAATTTTGCTAATCATGCATTTTAAATCAGATTTGTTAATTGGATATGTATTGGTGGAATCTTAAAGTGTATTTAGTCATAAGTATAAAATGTGTTTCCCCATAGCTTATATTTACACCATTTTTTTCTTGTTAATTTTACCAAGTGGTGGAACTGATTTGAAACAATGCACAACTGATATCACTGTCAATGGAGGTCTTCTCATATCAAACTGGAAAGGCACACTTGAATGAATTCCTTACATGTAGCGGCTAGTTTATTGTATGGGAAAGTGTGTCCTGGGATTTCTATCAAAGCAGGTTATACTGGATTTCTGAACATGATTTTCAACACAAAAAGAGTGTATGAACTTGTTCTTTTTTATGTTGATGCTCTCTGATTAGTGACACTTCAACAGGATGTACTGTAAAGCATTTCAAATACTATACAATATATATTTTTCCATAACAAAAACAGAATTACCTGGAAAAACTCAGCAGGTCTGGCAGCATCGGCGGAGAAGAAAAGAGTTGACGTTTCGAGTCCTCATGACCCTTCGACAGAACTGTCGAAGGGTCATGAGGACTCGAAACGTCAACTCTTTTCTTCTCCGCCGATGCTGCCAGACCTGCTGAGTTTTTCCAGGTAATTCTGTTTTTGTTTTGGATTTCCAGCATCCGCAGTTTTTTTGTTTTTATTTATATATATTTTTCCATGCCTTTGACTTTTCACCTTTTCTGCTAATGATCAAAACTGCATGCATTTGTGATATAATGATCGAGTTTCATGTAATGAGACGTTTGATTCTTCTAACAAATATCTGGCATAGTTCTAATAATGATATAGTGCAGTAAAAGAAACATCAATGTTGGTTATTCAGTGACACGTACAGAGGAATCCTGGATTCCCAATCGATCCATTTACCTCCATTCATTAATGTCAATGAAAAGCTTTATACTCTTGACTCATTATGAATTTTTCATTTAACCTTGGCAGACAGAGAATAATATATTTGCAGATTTTCATAATCACAAAATAGAGAATGAGAACCAAATCAAATATTGATTTAAATTATTACTAATGAAATCTGTAAAATAATTTGGAAAGTCTTATCCCAGTTCCCTGAGCACACCAAAAACAATGTTCATTTATATTACTCCCTTAACATAGAAACATATCTCAAAGTGCTTTATAAAGAAGTAATCAAATAAATGAACACTGAGCTAAAGGAGAAAGTATTAGGAGGAGTGACCAAGAACTTAGTCAAAGAGGTGGGTTTTAAAGAAGGTCTTAAGGGAGGACAGGGATGTGGAGATACGGAGCAGTTTAGGAAGGTATTACAGGGCATGATCCCAAGTGTTTGATGGCATTGCTGCCACTAGATGACGTGGAAGGAGATGGGGTGTGCAGAAGAAGCCAGAGGCAGAGGAAAAGAGGGCACAAAATTCATTGGCCACAGTTTTTGGGCATGGGGACCGCAACTTGTATCACTCATTCCCATTGGAAACAAGGTGTATAACATACAAAATTCTCCTACGCTGCATTTTTCTGATTGTAGAGTGAACAGCTCTGAAGCAGACCCTATCTCCATTTCAGTCCGGGTGTCCTCTCCACGCTCTAGGAGGCTAAGTACCACATGGTCCAGGCAGGCTCCCCTTCTTAAAGGTGCCATACTTGTAAAAGGGAAGGTTTCAGCAACGCATTGCAGACTGTTGAACAATTGCTTTTCACCATTCAGGGAGAAACAATGGCACAGCAAGGGAAGGAGAGGGCTCTGAGATTTTGTGACACTGCCTTGGACTCACTCTGTCGAGAAGCCCAGGCCAGAAAGGAGACAATGTTTATGGCAAAGGACAGGAAGGCTCCCAGACTAATCCTGTGAAGAGACTGGGAACAGGTGCTGAGAGTAGTGAACACTCATAATGTGACATCGCTGACATGGGAGCAGTGCCGAAGAAAATTTAAAGACGTCTTCAGATGATCAATGTATTTACACATCACATCACTCACCCTCCACGACACTTGCATCTCATACTGCTCAATGCACCACACTTCCATCACCCAGCACCACTCCCTGACACCCAGGACTCATCCCAACAGCCTTCCGCTGCATCTCACCCATACATACACACAAACATCTTCCGAACATGTTAGGCGCACACATACCTCTGAAAACTCCACACACCTACAGATATTCAACTATGACAGACGCTGACACACAGTCACAGGCATTCTGTCCTCTTGCGGGGGAAGGTGGCCCACAACAAGCTTGAGAGGCAGATGATAAGTGAAGGATCACTAAGGATCCATTCCCTCAGGACCTTCAAACTGATGGTCTTGAAGATCATAACTACAAGTGTGATGGAGCCAATGGCACGTGGCACAGTCGAAGCCACCTTGGATGATAATGAGTTGCTGCCTTAAGCACCCAACCCACTCAATCCTCACTCTCATTCTGAAAGGTGCCATGAAATAGAAGCTGCCAATGGAGTGACCATAGATCTCCTGTTTTCCTCCCTTTTTTTAAGCCTTTCAGGTGCAGGAACTGCTCAATGCCTTCAGCATCATGTGAAAGGCTGAGAGGAGGAAGAGAGCTCTGAAGAAGCATCCAGTCGTTTATGGTGGTGGAGAATTAAACCACTATCTGGAGGAGGAGGCTTCACAAATACCCCATCCTCAATGATGGAGGAGTCCATTACCTATGCCCAGTGCATAGGACAAGGCTGAAGTATTTGCAACCGTCTTCAGCCAGAAGTGCCAAGTGGATGATCCATCTTGGTCTCCATTTGAAGTTCCTAGCATCACAGATGTCAGTCTTCAGCCAATTCAATTCACTCCACAAGAAATGGCTGAACACACTGGATACAGCAAACACTATGGGCCCTGACAACATCTGGCATTAGTACCGAAGATTTGTGCTACAGAACTTGTCACACCTCTAGCTAAACCATTCCAGTACAGCTAACAACTAGCATCTACCTAGCAATGTGGAAACTTGCCCAGGTACGTCCTGTCAAAAGGCAGGACAAGTCCAACATGGCTAATTACCACCACATCAGTTTATTTTTTATCTTCAGCAAAGTGATGGAAAGCATTTGTAGAGTAAATATAATCTGAATTAATCTACTTAATCTGACTCCCAGTTACACTTTCGTTAGGATAATAGTGGACACATACTTTTAAAAGACCCAGGCAAAGTAAATGATACCCTGAACAGGCGAATTCAACTCTTAACTTCAGCCCCTGAAAGTAACAGTTTGGTATATACAGGCTGAAGATGTTTCACACTTGTTGAATCTTAGACTGCCTTCCCTTACACACAGCCTTCGCTCCTTTATACATATTTTCCCTTTTGAATACAAATACCCATTTCTCAGACTGGGAGTTGAAGTTATAACTTTGGCTGTTTTACAAAAGGTAACTAAAGTTAAATTAATGGAATTGGCAGATACATTACATTTGAGGTTACCTGCAGGGGCTAAGAAAGCAGATATAATTGAACGTATAGCCCAGCAGTTAAAGTTGAAAGTGATACCTGACACAAATGAGTCACAACTGGAGGTAGTGAGACTTCAGTTAGAAATGAAAAAGCTTGACCTCGAGGCAGCAGAAAAGGGAAGGGCATTTGAAAGGGAGCAAGCAGAAAGACAGGAGAAAGAAAGGAAGCTGGACCTGGAATTCCAGGCAAGAGAGAAGGAAAGAGAAAGGACATCTGAAACAAAAACAAAAAATGCTGGAAAAACTCAGCAGTTCTGATAGCATCTGTGGAGAGAAAGACAGAGTTAATGTTTCGAGTCTGTATGACTCTTCTTCAGAGGCTGGACTCGAAACATTAACTCTGTCTTTCTCTCCACAGATGCTTTCAGACCTGCTGAGTTTTTCCAGCATTTTTTTGTTTTTGTTTCAGATTTCCAGCATCCGCGGTATTTTGCTGTTATCTAAGAGAAAGGGCATACCAACTTAAAAGGCTGGAAGTTAAAAAAGAGACCCCAGATTGTGAGGAAAGTTCTGATGGGGAAAAAACCTTTAACCTAAAACCCAGTGGGGAGGTGTTTAAATTTGTACAAGCTCTTCCAAAGTCTGAAGAAAGAGATGTTGAAGCATTGTTTATTTCATTTGAGAAGATAGCTAAACAGATGAAATGGCCACAGGAAAACTAGACATTGTTGTTAAAATCCAGCTTAGTGGGTGGAGCACTTGAGGTTTATGCTTCACTGTCAGAAGAAATGTCAGTGAATTATGATGTGGCTTTAAAAAAAGGCAATTTTGAATGCATATAAGTTGGTTCCTGAAGCAAACAGGCTGAAATTTAGGAATATGAAAAAATAGGCTAGACAAACTTATACTGAATTTGAAAGAGTAAAACAAAGTAATTTTAACTGATGGATACAGGCAATAAGGATAGAGGCAACATATGCAGCTCTTAGAGAGGTTATTATTTTTGAAGAATTTAAAGATTCAATTCCTTCAGTAATGAGAACTGTGGAGGAACAGAGGGTCCAAATGGTAAGACAGGCAGCAGAGATAGCTAATGATTATGAGTTAGTTCATAGAGCTAAGCCTTTTTTGTCACCCCTTCAAATCAGAGAAGGATAGAAAGTGGGAAGGTGAAAGGAAGGTGGGTATTCAGGGAAGAGAAGGAGTAGGTGGAAATTTGCAGGAAGTTTTTTACTCAGAATAAAAGAGAAGGTGCTGAGGGTAGAAGTGACATTCGGAAATTGAGGTCTTTTCATTGTAATAAAGTTGAACACATGAAGTTAGTGTGCCGGAAATTGCAGGGAAAATCTGTTGAAATTATAAGGGTGCAGAAAAGTTCTGGAAGTAAAAGTACTGTGGGTTCTGAGGTTCCGGCACAGGAAAAATCAGTGGTTTGTATACGGGAAGAATCAGTGATAGGTAAAGGATTATGACTGTGTTCACAATTTACCCAAGGGAATTCTAAGGAGCAGGTTGCAGAGATGTTTAAAGATTTTGTATTTGAAGGGAAAGTCTTTTCATATATACAGGATGGAGTAGGTAAAGATGTTAACATTTTAACAGACACAAGGTCTAGTCAATCCTTAATTTTGTGAGATAGAGATATTTGTTGTTCAGAGGGAGTATTGCAGGAGCAGGTGATAATAAGTGGGATTCATGGAAATGCTAAACCTATCCCCTTGTGGAAGATAAATTTAAAGAGTAAGTGGAAAACAGGCAAAGTGACTGTTGGAGTGGTGGAAAAAATGCCCATTGCAGGAGTTCAGTTTATCTTGGGTAGTGATATAGCTGGATCACAAATGTGGTTGATGCCTCAGGTAGTTGAGTAGCCTGTAGAGGTGTCTTCAACATAACTGTTGCAGAGGGAGCATCCTGGATAGTTTCCAGATTGTGTGATAACAAGATTACAGGCTCATAGGTTGAAACAAGAACAGGAAGTTCAATGACAGGGAAAGGTATGGAAATCCAATTATCTGACAATGTGTTGGATAACATTGTTTAGGAAGAAAGACTTGGAAAACAATTCAGCTTAAGTGTTTAACTCAAGGCAGTAGGTGGAGTTGCAGAAAAAAGATTTGTAAATACAACATTTATATCAAACAACTTACTCAGAAACAGGCAAAATGTATTCCAGAATGTTATTACCTTAAGGGTAATGTGTCACTGAGAAAATGGAGCCCATATCATGTTTTAGCAAATGAAAGCTGGAGGGAGGTACATCAGATTGTAATATCATTTGGATATAGAAATGAAATTCTGAGGAAATTAGGAATTAGAAAGACATAGGCAAAAGTACAAAAACATTTTTTTGGCCAAAATTGCATGTAGTCAGATCTGTCACACATGTCAGGTGATATGGAAACCACAAGCAGTGATTAAGCTGGCACCTTTAATTCCAATTCCAGCATTTAAAGAACCTTTTAATAGGGTCATGTTTGATTGTATAGGACCCCTCTCTAAGACTAAAAGTGGAAATCAGTGTTTACTGATAATAATGGATGTGTCTGCCAGGTTTCCTGAAGTGATATCCTTGAGAAATATTACAGCAAGAAGATTGTGGAAGAGTTAACTAAATTTTTTTACAAGATATAAGGAATTACAATCAGATCGGTGTTCAAATTTTATGTCACATTTGTTTAAGGAAGTCATGAATAGTTTGGGGATAAAACAATTTAAGTCAACAGTTTACCATACCATTACAAAGGGCTTTGGAAAGATGGCATCAAAATCTAAAAACAATGATGAGAGCATACAGTCAGGATTATCCACAGGATTGGGATGTAGGGATTCTATTCTTGTTATTTGCTATTAGGGACACTCCTAATGCATCGACTGGTTTTAGTTCTTTTGAACTAGTTTATGGTTATGAGGTAAGGGGACCACTGAAATTGATTTATGGGAAATTGGTGGGTCAAATTCAGAAACTACTGTCCAGGGTTACACATAAAATTTCAGAGAGAGATTGGACAGAGCACGTGAATTGGCTAAGGAGCATTTAAAGATATCACAACAAGTGTTGAAGTGAAAGCAGACAGGAAAGATATACCTTGGAATTTTGTTGATGGAGAGAAAATGATAGTTCTGTTACCATTACTGGGTGACTCAGTAAAGGCAAGGTTTAGTGGGCCTTACATGATTGAAAAGAAACTGAGTGAAGTAAATTATTTAATAAATACTTCAGATAGAAGAAAGAAACAGAGGGTGTGTCATGTAAATATGCTTAAAAAGTACTTTGAAATGGAAGAGGACCATAAGGAAATGTAAGTGCTAGTAGATAATGAGAAACAAGTGGAATTGCAGGATTCTGAAATTGATTTTCCCCTAATCAAATTGGATAATGAGGAGGTACTTGAAAATTTAAATGTAATATTGAATTACCTTCCAACCAAGTGTCAAAGTGATTTGGAAAAGCTATTGAAGTCACACTAGGCTATTTGTGGAAATAAGTTGGGGTGGACAGATTTAGCTGTACATGATGTGTCTGTAGAAGTTTCATCTTCGGTAAGGCAACTTCCTTATAGATTAAATCCAGCAAAGATGTCACAAGTACAGAAAGAAATTTACTTCATGCTTCAAAATTATATCATTGAGTCTAGTTGCAGTAACTGGATTTCACCTATTGTACTGGTACCGAAACCGGATGGAACACAACGACTGTGGGCAGAATTTTCTGCCTGTCAGTTGCGCAGGCCCGACCCAATCTCCAGCGGGCAGGGAGCCGATCCCCACCGGAGAAGCGGGCCCCGCTGCCATATTAAGTGGGCGGGCCAATTAAAGCCCACCCAGCATGACACCCGGCTATGCGCTTCCTGTGCAGGCGGGGGTGAGGGGTGATTCCCCAAAAACGAGAGTGCGCGCTTTTGTGCATGCACATGAAAGAGCACACATCTCCCTGAGGCTAAGTGCTGCTTCAGGGAGATCACTGACAGCTTTATAAACTTTAAAAATAGACAATGTTAATTAAAATGTTAATAAATTTCACTAAAACTTTAATAAACTTTTTTAAACCCAACAGGAAATCTCATCCCACTGGTGGATGAGGTTTCATGTTTTTTCAGAAGCCTGCCAGGGCTCCTGGCCTGCCCGCCAACCTTAAGGTTGGATGGGCAGGTCCTTTAATTGTTTTAATGATCTTGTCAATGGCCTCAGTTGGCCATTGACAGGTCGGCGGGCAGACAGTTGATCTCGCTGTGCCCCCTCCTGCCTAAAGATTTAAATGGGGCAGGATAATGTTGGGGGTCCCCACCGAAGTCATCCTGCATCACTTTTGCGTTGGCGAGTGAGCCCTGCCCCCTGCTCGCCGACGGAAAAATTTAGCCCTGTGTGTGGACTATCGAAAGGCGAATGCAGTGACAAAAGTAGATTTGTATCCTATATCAAGGTTGAAAGATTACATTGAGAAAGTGGGACAATCAAAATTTATCACAAAGATTGACTTGCTTTAGGAGTATTAGTAAGTACCACTATTGGAGGGAGCAAAGGAGATATCAGCTTTTGTGACACCAAATATACTGTATCAGTTTAAATTCATGCTATTTGGTATGAATAATGCAGCTGTGACATTTCAAAGACTGACAAAGTAATTGCAGGTCTGAGCAATTGTGCTGTTTATATGGATGACTTGATAGTTTTCAGTTCCACGTGGGAGGAGCATTTACAGAATCTGGAAGAACTGCTTTTTTGATTACAGGAAGCTAATTTTGGTGATGAACTTGGGTAAAAGTGAATTTTCAAAAGCACAAGTTACTTATCTAGGCCATACCATTGAACGTGGTAAGGTGGCTCTGAGAGTCTGAAAGTCAAGGCTAACATGGATTTCCCAGTACCCACAACAAAACAAGAAGTTTTGAGATTTCTGGACATGAGTGGGTTTTACCGGAAATTTGTACCAAGTTTTAGCCGTGTGGTTGCTCCACCTGAACTTTTAAAAAAGAATATGAAGTTTCAATGGACACAGGAGCGTCAGAAGGCATTTGAAAATTGTATTAACCACGACACCAATTTTGGCAGCACCAAATTAGGCCAAGCAATTTAAGTTGGCCTTTGATGCAAGTGATATAGGCATTAGGGCCGTCCTGTTACAAGCAAATGAAAATGAAATTGAAAAACCAATAGGGTATTTTTCACAAAAGTTGAATGTACAACAGAGAAGGTATTCAATGATCGAAAAGGAAATCTTGGATTTGATGTTAGCCTTGCAGCATTTTGAAATTTATGTGGCAAACAATTCACGAGAAACAATTATATAGTTTGTTTATACAGTCCACAATCCTTTAAAGTTTCTGGACAAATTTCGAGACAAAAGTGCAAGGTTCTTTAAATGGAATTTATTACTGCAACCATTTAACCTGCAGACTATACATATGGCTGGATGAGAAAATCTGATTGCAAATGCTTTATCAAGAGTTTGAAGCTGAAAGGGAAAATTGGACATTTAAAAACCTGGACTCTGAACTGGAATAATTTCTGTTGATATGAAGGATTTGTATACATATTGTTATATTATCCCATGCATCTGGTGATGTAATAGTGTAAATATATAGATAAGTATAGGAGATAGTGTAAGATGGGTTAATAAAAATGAAGCCATCTGTTAAATTATGATGGTCCATTTTTTAATAAGGAGGGTGATGTCAGGAAGATATAATAATTCCCATAATGTTATTGGAATTTATTGTAAAATAGAGTAATAGTGGGATGTGTCTATGTGTGTGTGTGTGTGTGGGTGTGTGAGACTTAATTGGATTAAAGCAGCTGGTCTGAAGGTTGTGATGCAATCATGGTAAACATGGGGGATGTTTAGAATGTAAGGTATAAAAGGATATTTGCAGTTTTAAATAAACCAGATTAGATTGTTTTCAAAAGAGGGGTGAAATGTGTCACAGAGCCAGGTGAAGTTTAGAAATAATGGGCTGATATTTGCTGTCGGCAAGCAATGGGCGGGGCCCACTTGCCGACGCATAAAATGACACAGGATGACGTTGGGGGAAACCCCAACGTCATCCCGTCCCATTTAAATTTTCAGGAAGGTGGGAGCACAGCCAAATCAGCTGTGCGCCTGCCAACCTTTCAATGGCTAATTGAGGCCATTGACAGGATCATTGAAAGAATTAAAGGACCTGCCGGAGATTGGGTCGGGCCCGCTCGCCCGACAGGCAGAAAATTCTGCCCAATGTGTTTATTTATTTTTCCCGAAGATTACTGGTAAAACTTAGCTATGAGAGATTTCTATTATCAGAAAGGTAAAGTCCAAAGACATAGTGAAACAATGGGTATTTGCATTCAAAGGGGTATAAAGGAGTGAAGGCTGTGTGTAAGGGAAGGCAGTCTAAGATTCAACAAGTTTGAAACATCTTCAGCTTGGATGTATCAAACTGCTGCCTTTAGGCACTCAAGTTAAGAGAACTCACTTTGAATTCGATTGTTCAGGGTATCATTTACTTCGCATGGTTCTTTTTAAAATATATGTCCGACTGTTGCCATAGCAAGAGTATAACTGGGAGTCAGATTAAGTAGGGGATTTTGAAGTTATCATAGTAGTAATTTGTAGATCTATGTATGTATTTAAAGTCATTTATTCTATTAATAAATGTTTCATCTAATTTTATTAAAACCTATAAGACTTGGTTATCTTATTATTACTGAACTCAAGGCACGCACCTCGAAATTTATACAAATTGCAAAACAAATTGTGGCAGCTGTTTCAAGTTTCCCTTTGGGATTTGAACAATTCAGCATTTACTATCAGTCGTGCCATAACACCCTGCCTCCAAGCCCACCATCACAGGACTGAGAAAATTCAGCACAAAGAGAGGAAAAGAAATTTTGGATTAAGAGAGAGAAAGGGGAGACAGAAAGAAAACATGTTAAAAATACTTTTTAAATTGTACAATCTCCAGCAATTTACACCCAAAGGAATAGGACTCCACATTTATAATAGTTAATGTTCAGTGCCAGAAAGGCTAATACTTAATCATTCATCATGTCGTCAAAAGGGTACTTAGACTGAAATCAACAGAACTTAACTTTCTGTAGCCTGGTTAATTTATATCTCATACAAAACAACATCTTCATGCCATTCAATGCATTTCAATGGTAAGGCAAAGAATGCGATAATTATTGGGTGGCAATCTGCCTCCAGGAGCTGTTAGCCAATCAGAGAGCTGGAAAATCTTCAGTCCTTGCTCCATCATCAGGAGTGGTGCCCACTGCTGGGACTGCACAAGTAGCATGGGTGTCACTGTCAGACCAAGGAAAGTGGGATTGGGGTCGCTAATCAGACAGGCCCCAGCAACGGAGGATATTGTTGGTGAGGGCAAGTGTGCTGTTGTGGGAGCCCTCCCTAGGCCAAAATGTGCCTGATTGGGATGCCTTCCTCCCCCACCCCACCCGCCCACTTTCTCCCTCCCCACTAACCCTGCAGGGAGTGCTGGTTTTCTCTCGTGGCACCTCCCTGCCCACTCCTTGAGGCCTGGTAAAATCCCATTGGTTTTGTGAACAGCAACTATTGGGTATGTTCGTTAAGCCATCCACCTGCCCCCGCCTGAAGTTGCTGTGCTATTTGCGCATAAATAATAGAGCACTTTTAGCTTGTTATTTTGTCAGGAAATTTAGTCTAATGGTTTTGTCCTTCCCAATGCCTAACTGGGGTACATTGCAGCTCATCTAAGACTGGATGTTGGACAAGTAGTCCAACTGAACTCAGTTAGAGCAAGTGTAGAGAAAGAAACTAGAAAGATGCTTGGGTTCAGGGATTGGGCAGGGAGTATTGGTGGGGACAGGTACTTGGCTGGGCAAGAATAGGGAATTCAGCAGCAGGGACAGCTGAATGGATGGCCTCACTCTCAAAGAAGTTCAAGAACTTCTCCACTAATTGGAAGTAAGAATGGAGGGGGCATTATTCACGAAAATTTAGCTACAACTGGGCAAGCTCACTCAGACAAGTTGTAAAGAAGTCCCCAGTTATGCTTTACCTGAAGCCCTTGACCTTGACATGAGATAGTAGATTTTATGATCTTTTTTGATGAATTTCTTATGAATCATTAAAATAAATAGACAAAAGATCTGGTAACAATCGAGCCCAAATACCCAATAAGAAAATTGTGAAATCAGCTTTTAAATGTCACGGTGGAACAGTATTCCTTCCTTCAACAATGACATTTTTCCATTTGATGATTATTGAATTAAGTTTATAACTTGTATATAGTAGTTACATGTAATTGTTTACACTATGGGCTGAATTTTACTCCAGGAGCAGGGACCCTGCCACCTGGTGTGAAAGTCAGGAGCAAGTTCGCCTACACTTGGCCGGCACGTTCCACAAGCATTTAATAAATGTTAATTGGCTTGAGGTGGGCTTTTCACCTCCAGCAGGGAGGTTGTTCCCCACCCCACCCTTTAGGAGCTGCAGGTTTTCAAACACGATTTCCCTTTCACAAGACTATATTGGCTCTGCCTGATTGCATTAAGATTTTCTAAGTGCCCTGCTATAATCTCCTTAATAATGGATTCTAGCATTTTCCCAATTATAGATTTTATGCTAGTTGGCCTATCATTTCCTGCTTTTTGTCTGCCTCCTTCCTTGAAAAGAAGTGTTACATTTGCAATTTTCCAATCTGCTGGGACCTTTCCAGAATCTAGGGAATTTTGGAAAATCACAAACAATGATTTACTATCTCTGCAGTCACTACATTTAAGACCCTAGGAAGCAGGCCATCACGTCCTGGGGACTTGTCAGCCTTTAATTCTAATAGTTTCTCAATAGCTTTCCCCCAGTGCTTGTGATTATTATAAGTTCCTCTCTCCTTTTTACCTCTTGATTTTCATATATTCTTGGGATGTTTTTTGTGTCTTCTACAGTGAAGACAGACACAAAATATCTGTTCATTGCATTTGTCTTTCTTTGTTTCTCATTATTAATTCCCACTCTCACCCTCTAAGGGACCAACACTCACTTTAGTTATTCTTTTCCTTTTTAAATACTTGTAGGAACTCTTACTATCTGTTTTGATATTTCTAGCTAGCTTTCTCTCATACGTAAATTTCTCCCTCATTATTTTTAGTCATCCTTGGCCGATTTCTACAATATGTCCAATCTTTTAATCCACCCACTAATCTTCATGGTATTGTATGGTTTTTCTTTCAATTTTATGCTATCCTTAAGTTCCTTAGTTAGCCACAGATGGTGCATCCTACTCATAGGCCGAAGTTGTCCCAGATTTGCACAAAATGCGGTAGCGGGCGGGAAAAGATGTTGTTTTATTCGCCGGCCGCAATGGCGGGTTTTGGCGCCGTATTGTCCCATTTCTGCCTCAATAAATATGCAGCCACAGGAAACATGCCATCTCGCTGGAGGGCAGCCTCTGATTTTCCCACCATGTCATTACCTCACCACATCCTCACGTAGGGTGCCATATTTAAACAGCAGCCGCACACACACTTCTCAATGTTTGCAGCCCAGGACTGTTCCAGTGAAGTCATGGCCCCAAAAGCCAAGAAATGTGCAGCGTCCCAATTCAGTGACTCATCAGTGAGATGTCTTCTGGATGCCGTGGAGGCCGCCACGATATGCTCTACCACTGCTCTGGCCGCAGGAGGCCCATCAGTCTCTCCATTCCGGCTTGGGCAGTGGTGGCAGAGGTGATCAGCGCCAATGCTGCACACAATAGGTCGGCCATCCAGTGCAGCAAACGGATGAATGATTTCATCCATACTGCCAGGGTAATGCAACCATCTTCTCACTCTAAACTTACACATACACAAGGCCATCACACTTTCACTGGCATCTCACTCACTGCCAGCTCAAGGGCCATCACCACTCACTCTCTCACATACACTCTCACAGCTCCATCTGGTCTCACCTCCTCTGGAGACTGCCTCCTCAGCCCTCACCATCTTAAGGCCACGTGCACAGATCAACATGTGCCCCCACACACATCCTGGGATACCCCACTTTCTCAGTACAGCCCTCGCCCTGCAGCCCCTTCCCTTGCCTAAGGCCACTTCTCCTCCTTCCCCAAGCAAGCCCTAGCCCTGCAACCGTTGAAAAGCCAACCCCGTCTTACGACTGGTCTGGTAGCTAGAGACCTGTCCGTGAGCCATCCCTAAAAGTGACATGGTGCTGTCTGTGAAGCCTGGCACTGTTGTTCATGAGTGCTGCCCGAAGCAAGGTAGGCAAACAAACCTCAAAGTCCCAAGTGAAGTGTAGCTCACTAGATGCACGTCACTTATGTACAGTTGTGTAACATGTGAGCAAGATGCCCGAATGATCTGGCATGCGGGATGATTCCGGTGAGCAGGGCTTATAATGAGATGCTACAGTATTGAAATTAAGTTCCCGATGTGCAGTTGTGGGAAATGCAGCCCACTATTAATGGGTGGATCGGATGATTGCAAACTGGTTTCACAATAGTGTGAAACTGATTCTTGGCTTTCTCGCCATCTTGCTCGCATTCCCTGCCCACTATGATGCATGACACCAACGGAGCTAGAAAACTTTTTTCTCTCAGAGAGTAATTAGTCTTTGGAATTCTCTTCCCCAGAGAACAGTGGAGGCTGAGATTGAATATATTCAAGGCTAAGTTAGACAGATTTTTGATCAACAAGGAGTCAAGACTTATGGGGGACAGGTTGGAAAGTGGAGTTGAGGCCACAATCTTATCACCCATGACCTTACTGAATGGAGGAGCAGGTTCGAGGGACCAAGTGGCCTACGCTCCTAATTCTTGAATTCTTGTGTACTTGCATTCTGTTTGTGTCTAAATAGGGCCAAAGGTCCTATTGGGCCAGTACTACCGCACTTCAGATAACATTTCCCTTTGATCTACAAGATGTAGTTAAACATTAGCAAACTTTTTTTAGCTTTCCTTTTATATATTTTTGTTATTTCCTTACAGCTCACAGGTTTGTTAACTTTGCATCTTTGTGTTCCTTTACAATTAAGAGAGCTAAAGTGTCAAAGGGCTGTTTAAAAGGTCAAATCCTTGGTTGACCTATAAGAAGTAAATTATTGATTGTGGCACCTGTTTGTCATGGGCTTTTACTTCATCTTTCAGATTTCTTTTGTTGAGAAGTTATGCTGAAGGCAAGACCTAAAGTACAGAACACTATCAAGGTGCAAAACAATCAGGCACTAAGCAAGGCAAATGGAGGAGTTTTCATTCAGGAAGCAGAGATTGAGAAATTCTCCAAAGGAGGAAACATAGATGGGAATAGCAATTGAGATAGATTTGAACTCTTGGATCTCCAAATTGAAATGTCAACATTCTACTGTAGAGGTACACAAAAACAGGCAACCAGATGCTACTCTATTTGCTTTCACACAAATCAGGGACACTCCTCCAGGCTGCTCAAAAATAAAGTAGGCAGCTGCTGGTCCGGAATCATCTCTAACCGTCTACTTTGCCTGACCAACAAGCTGCACCAGAATGGCTTGCCACTACATTTCATCGGTTTCATGCAATGAGGCCCAAAGTCTAGCTTTGCAGTGGCTTCAGACCAATGTCTTCAGGGCCATGATTTTTAGCTCGGCCTGCGGGCACATGCCCGACATGCCCGTGCGTGAAATAGTGCGCAATGACGTCGGGCGTGCGTCCCAAAGCCATCGCACATTTGCATGATATTTCGGTCGGCAGGCACACGCAAGAGTCGGCAGCACACCTGGGGACAATTAAGAGGCCTATTAATGTCCTTAAGCAGCTAATTAAATAGAATTTTTCGCTACCCATCCAACCTTACAGTTGACGGGCAGACGGGCGAATAGGCCAGGGGCCTTTGGATTTTTTGCAAAACCTCATTCAGGGGCGGGATAATGTTTCCAACAATGAATTAAACAAAACATTTTCTTGGAATTAATTTTTCACATGTCCCTCTTCATGTGACTGAGTCATATGCTTGATTTGGACCCAAATGAAATCCAAAAAAGACCATCGCAATGGAATAAAATTAAAACCAACATCATTCATCATCGTTCAGGAGTCATATATGGGGACATGTTTATATTATATGTGAATTTTTGAAATTCTTCAACTCCCTAAGGCAGCTCTGTGCCTTCAGGGAGCTTTCAGTGAGCGTATCCCGGTGCATACGCAAACTCTCAGCGCATGAAAATCTTGCCCCAGGTGTGCACTTGCATTGTGCCCCCCCATTTCACGTTGGAAACCTGCGCGAGTTGTATTTCTTCCCCTGCATTTTCAGGGCATATAGCAGATAATGGAGATCTTATGTTAATCAATCATCCCATTATACTGTTCATTGCTCCTTCAGAATTGCAGCATCATCTTCTCTTACTCATTGAGAAACATTTTTCTGCTTACTAGCCAATTAAGGCTGATTTGAATCTTGCTAAAAATAATGCTGTGCTCTTAAACAGCATCATCCCAATATAGCTACAGACTGAGTTTAAACTCTTTCAACATTCAGCCATTATAAAGTTAAATCTCTTTCCTTAAAATATAGTTCAACAAGCGACAACCGATAACCTCTGTTTCTCAGAAATGTCTTTGGCAATAAACGGCTCCTGTGCTTTGATTAAACGGTTTGGGCTGCAGACCTGTCAACAAATCAGCCCCAAAGACGTTTATTGCCTAATGCAGTCCTGATGGACGGAAGTTATTGCTCAACCCTGTCAATGTAAAAGAAGTTTACTATCTAACAACAAAACGTTTTCATAGACCACTGAATGTTAAAAGTGCATACATTTTAATAATTCTTTAACAATTAGATTTTTTATAGAGCACACCTGCTGTGGCTATCCAATAAATAAATGGTGACAATGCATAAAATCCAGTTAACTCCTGTGTTAAATGCTTATTGCAAAATATCCACTTCTATTAAATCACAGACAGCTGGTGTTCTTGAAATTGTTTTTAAGTGATCAACTTTCAGCAAACGTCACAAACAGTGGGAGCTGATCTGAGCAGATAATTAATCTAACAGCACCTGCCCTTTGGCTTTCAAATGCAATTATTTAATTTCTGAGAAAACAGGTGTATTTGCTGTAAACTAGTTGGCGCTGTTTTTTATAGTTACTGTGACTTTTCTGACTGCCACATGCTAGACCTCTGCTCTAAAAGATTCCTTTCAATGTTGTACCTACTTCACGTCATTTAATGGATGATTGTCACCTTCAATACACTGTTTTATAATCGCATAATTAATTTGCATATTCTTGCAAAAGTTGTATTTTTTTAGCCCAATTTGTTAGGCTAAAGGTCACGGGGTCAACTTTCCCACAGGCAATGTTTTTGAGGGGTTGACACACTTAATTTGGACCCAAATGAAATCCAAAAAAGACCATCACATTGGAATAAAGTTAAAACCAACAACACTAAAGAATTCATTTTCATCATCATTCATAATCTGACCACTTTACTAATTTAAATATATGGAAACAAACCTTAAGCATTTCAATGTTTTGAACATTTATTTATCATTATTCATTTTCATTAGTATTTATACATTTACAATGAAATTGAATCATTAACATCGCCAGGGTTATACTTTGGTTCTGAAATTTTGGAGCTTTAATCCCTGAAAATCTAGGGTTGACTTTTACAGATGAAAAATCA
Source organism: Carcharodon carcharias (assembly GCF_017639515.1). Lineage (NCBI taxonomy): Eukaryota > Metazoa > Chordata > Chondrichthyes > Lamniformes > Lamnidae > Carcharodon > Carcharodon carcharias. Next base: position 138,944,321 of record NC_054469.1, on the reverse strand, counting down.
AATTTTTTGGCCAAAAATCATGATGTCAACTTCTACAGGAGATCAATGTTTACGTGAGTATATAGGGTACTATTGATTTTAATATCTTTTTCTTTATTGCAGTCTCTTTGGATTTGTTTTATTTATTTAAGCTGTGACTGCCAAAGCTTCGTCAAAGGCTGGAGGTATTTTTGAATCCAGGATGATTTGGAGACATATTTGTTGCTGGAGCCTCTTTGGGTTTATGATAATATGTGGGTGTTCCACTGATATACCATAGTATCTGAACACCAATTTACCACAACACTTAATCCTGATTTACTACAGCATGTTACTAGCAATTTATTGCAATGCAGCAATATCTCAGATCATTTCTGAGAAAACAGGTGTATTTGCTGTAAACTAGTTGGCGCTTTTTTTTATAGTTACTGTGACTTTTCTGACTGCCACATGCTAGACCTCTGTTCTAAAAGATTCCTTTCAATGTTGTACCTACTTCACGTCATTTAATAGATGATTGTCACGTTCAATACACTGTTTTATAATCACATAATTAATTTGCATACTCTTGCAAAAGTTGTATTTTTTAGCCCAATTTGTTAAGCTAAAGGTCAACAAGCATGATCTTGATTCCCCTCCTGCCCATGAATTTTTTTGATGGATCTAGGAGAGAGCAGGAGTAGCAATTGCTTTGGCATGCTCCTCCATGTGCTCAACCCCCTTCTGCACCCCACCATTTCATGCCCACTGGCATCTTTGTCATCTTGTCCCATCCATTTGTGGACATATTGAAAGTACACACATTCAAGAGAAACATGTCCTCCAAAGTATTTATTTCTATTTACATTGCTTCAGTGCTGGATACAAGGGATGCTGGATAGGTCCATGCTTCACATGGTTCTATAGGTCCAGGCTTCTCATATTCTATAGATCCAGGCTTCTCATGTTCTATAGATCCGGTCTTCTCGTGCTCTATAGATCCAGGCTTCTCGTGCTCTATAGATCCAGGCTTCTCTTGTTCTTTAGGTCCATGCTTCTCGTGTTCTACAGCGGGCAGAGTGGATTTTGTTTCCGAATGATTGGGCCATGTGCCATCTGAGTGCTTAAATGCACAGTCCCAAAAAGTTAAATCAATTGATAACCCTTGTTCTGCTATTAAGACATTCTGCTCTTACCTTTATGCCATTATTAACACCTTCTTTAGTCTTTACCACTACCGTTTACACTCCCTTATACAGGGCATTGGTGAGACAACACCTCGAATACTATGTGTAGTTTTGGTCTCCTTATTTAAATGTGTTGGAGGCAGTTCAAAGGAGGTTTTCTAGATTGATAAAAATAAAAATACCTGGAAAAGCTCAGCAGGTCTGGCAGCATCCGCGGATAGGAACACAGTTAACGTTTCGAGTCTGTACGACTCTTCAACAGAACTAAGTTAAAATAGAAAAGAGGTGAAATATAAGCTGGTTTAAGGGGTGGGGGAGTGGTGAGGGGTGGGACAGGTAGAGCTGGATAGAGGGCCAGTGATAGGTGGCGATCGCCAAAAGATGTCATAGACAAAAGGACAAAGAGGTGTTGAAGGTGGTGATATTATCTAAGGAATGTGCTAATTTAGGGTAGAAAGCAGGACGAGCAAGGTACAGATAGCCCTAGTGGGGGTGGGGTGAAGGGAAGGGATTGAAATAGGCTAAAAGGTAGAGATAAAACAATGGATGGAAATACATTTAAAAATAATGGAAATAGGTGGGAAAAGAAAAATCTATATAAATTATTGGAAAAAAAGGGAGATTGGAAAAGGGGTGGGGATGGAGGAGAGAGTTCATGATCTAAAGTTGTTGGACTCAATATTCCGTCCGGAAGGCTGTTAAGTGCCTAGTCGGAAGATGAGCTGCTGTTCCTCCAGTTTGCGTTGAGCTTCACTGGAACAATGCAGCAGGCCAAGGGCATGAGAGCAGGGTGGAGTGTTGAAATGGCAAGCGACAGGGATGTCTGGGTCATGCTTGCAGACAGACCGAAGCTCAACGCAAACTAGAGGAACAGCACCTCATCTTCCAACTAGGCACTTAACAGCCTTCCGGACTGAATATTGAGTTCAACAATTTTAGACCATCCCCACCCCCTTTCCGATCCCCCTTTTTTTTTTGTTTTTTTCCAATAATTTATATGGACTTTTCTTTTCCCACCTATTTCCAGTATTTTTAAATGTCTTTCAATCCACTGTTTTATCTCTACCTTTTAGCCTATTTTGATCCCTTCCCTTCACCCCACCCCAACCCCACTAGGGCTATCTGTACCTTGCTTCTCCTGCTTTCCATCCTTAATTAGCACATTTCTTAGATAATATCACCAACTTCAACACCTCTTTGTCCTTTTGTCTATGACATCTTGTTTCCACTGGAATTTAGAAGAGTGAGGGGTGACTTGATTGAAGTATACAAGATCCTGAACGGCCTTGACAAGGTGGACATCAAAATTATGTTTGCTCTTGTGGGTGAGTCCAGAACTAGGGGGCACTGATTTAAAATTATGGGTGGCCCTTTTAGGACAGAGATGAGGAGAATTTTTTTCTCTCAGAGGGTTGTGCAGCTTTGAAACTCCCTGCCTTAGAAGGTGGTGGAGGTGGGGTCATTCAATATTTTTAAGGCAGAGGTAGATAGATTCCTGTTAAGCAAGGGAATCAAACGTTATCGGGGTTAGATGGGAATGTGGAAATTGAAACACAAGAAGATCAGCCATGATCTTATTGAAGGGTGGAGCAGGCTCGAGGGGCCAAATGGTCTACTCCTGTTCCTATTTCGTATGTTCTTTGTCTTGTGTCCATGACATCTTTGTCAGTCTCTGCTTAGCTCCCACCTATTCCTGTCCTTCTAACCTGCTCCACCCCGTTTTAAATAGTATAAAATACATCACATTTCTACTCTTTAGCTCTGAAGAAAAGTCATACGGACTTGAAATGTTAACTCTGTTTCTCTCTCCACAGATGCTGCCAGACCTGCTGAGTTTTTCCAACATTTTTTGTTTTTATTTCAAGTTAAATCAATTGCTTGTTTCACAGCCAACACGGAGCTTGACGCATTTCTAAGCTGCAGCAGGTTGCCAAGACTTGTCACAGCACACCCCAGTTTCATTTCAGACTCCTTGCCAGAAACTGCAGGTTGTATGGTGGAGAGTTGGGCAAGGGCAGCAGGGGAACCTTCAGCAGTCAAATTATCCTAGCTAAGATTTGAAGATTGACCAGGGTTAGTGGTGCACATCTCTGTAAGGTGGATGCTGTGGAATTCCGCAAAAGTGGAAAACCTTCCTGAATACAAACTCCCAATAATGTGGTACTATCACCAGCAGAGAGTTAAGTCACCCAACCATGTACAGTCAAGTCATGTAAATGAGTCAGCCTACCCCAATGGAAACTTGCTGTTTCACATTTTGTGAATGAACACGACATTATCTTAATGGCAGCAAAAAATTAAAAGCTGACAGAGAAAATCACACAGGAAGTATTCTTCAAGGAAGTAGAAGTGTAACTTCTCGTGAAAAGTATTTTGCAAAAGTGCACACGTATTTGGCCTGCCAAAACATCTTCTCACGCTGGCATGTGTACAAGAAAAGATGTTATTTTTCAGAGCATTAGCTTACAATGTATACATGGCTCACATGCTTGTAAATTGCCAAATCTAACAGGGTTATGAAGTGGTCTTGTTTACCCCTTCGTACTGAAGGATTCCAGTGCTCACCTGTGTCCCAGCCTGACAGAAATGGCTCATAATATTACAATAACTTTCCACAGAACTGTAATGGATAAAATTGCCGCAAATGTCACAATCTCCAATTTGGAAAGGTAGGTTGCCCGAAAAGAGGAACTGGAAAGAGTGCAAGGAGATATGAGCTTCCATCATAATGCTTGTTGGACAAGAGAACAGTACCTGAGCATTTCAGTGTGAAATCAGCATCCCATTGCAGCTTGCCAGTTGTGGCAGGGCAGAAATCAGCTGACTTCCACACAAGCCATTGACAATCAACTCTGGGAAAGAGGTTGAGAGGTGAATCCAGAGGCATCCTCATACAGACTCCACAAAACATTTTTGAAAATAGAAACTTTATGGGCTGTTCTCTGAGTCACTTTCAGATTTCAGGGTGTCTGGTTAGTCCATTCAAAACTTGGCACAACATACACTCCATCCATTTGTGCCTGGATAATACAATCAGAGTTGTAGAAACACCATACGACCCTAATTTGCATATTTAAGGAGCCTACAACTGTTTTTGGCAGTGGAAAGTTTTGGAATTACTTGTCTTATCAGTGGGAATTTCCTTAGTAGCTTTTGTAGTAGAAGATTCGGGTCCATGCAGGGTTAATGTGGGACTGAGTACAGTGCCACCCACACAGTGATGTAAAAAGGCACATGAACCAGAGCCAGGATCAGTCTAGGGATGGATAAAGATGTGTAAAGACCTAAGATGGCATCAGTTCCATACCTTTACCCTATGCTACATATATAATATATATAGTTAGGAGTTGTTAATAAAGACTTGCTGTTAATATATTCAAGACAACGAAGCTTGGTATCCAAAGCAGGATTCTTCAGCTCTCCCAATTAATCTGCCATAATTTCCCATTTACAGGATGTATCCAATGTCTGAATTTCACGCCTGGCTTGCGCGCCAAGTCAGCAGATGTAGAATCCGCTCCTGGTCGCAGTCACGTTGAAAATGCGATTTCACGTCGGATGGCCAATTAAGGCCCACCCAGCGTGAAACGCGTCTTCTCAATGGTCAGGAATGGCCGGGTTGGGGCGGGAGCAAGTCGGGCGCTGGGTCCAATGGTGAACCAGTGGGCATTTTAAAATCGGTGGAGGCAGCTCCCTGAAGACTGCCAGGGGAGAATCTTTGGAGTCTGTCCAGGAAACCATTTCATTCGGACAATGGCCTCACCAGCAGCTGGAGAGGTCAGGTGGGAGGGCAAGTCGGGTGGGCACTTGTCCTCCCGTTTCTCGGATGAATGGTTCGTAGTCCTTGTGGAGGAGGTCAGTATCAGGCAGGACACTCTAGTACCCAGGGATGTCAGGAGGAGGCCACTCTACCTGGCCAAAAAAGCCTGGGAGGAGGTGGCAGCCGAGGTCAGCGGCCACAATGTTGTGCGACACACGTGGGTGCCAGGCCGCAAAAGGTTTATTGATCTGCTGTGCTCAGCAAGTGTGAGTACCATGTTGGCAGGATCAGTGTGGAGAATTTTAAGGGCTGGCCGTCCACCCGTGGTGCTCAGGGGTGCAAATTGTGAAGAGGAATTAAGGAGGCTACAAAACGACATAGATAGGTTAAGTGAGTGGGCAAAGATCTAGCAAATGGAATATAAGATAGGCAAATTGTTCATTTTGGCAGGATTATTACCTAAATGGTGAGAGATTGCAGAGCTCTGAGATTCAGAGGGATCTGGGTGTCCTTGTGAATGAATCACAAAATGTCAGTATGCAGGTACAGCAGGTAATTAGGAAAGCTAATAGAATGTTATTGTTTATTGTGAGAGGAATTGATTACAAAAGTAGGGAGGCTATGCTTCAGTTGTACAGAGCATTTATCTAGTGTATTGTGTACGGTACTGGTTTCCTTATTTAAAGAAAGATGTAAATACGTTAGAAGCGGTTCAGAGAAGGTTTACTAGGCTAATACAGGAATGGGCAGGTTGTCCTATGAGGGAAGGTTGGACAGGTTAGGCTTGTATCCACTAAAATTTAGAAAAGTAAGCGGCGACTTAATTGAAACCTTTAAGATCCTGAGGGGTCTTGACAGGGTGGACGTGGAGACGATTTTTCCTCTTGTGGGAGAATCTAGAATTAGGGCTCACTGTTTAAAAATAAGGAGTCACTCATTTAAGAGAGAGATGAGGATAAATTTTTTCACTCAAAGGGTTGTGAGTCTTTGGAACTCTCTTCCTTAAAAGGCGATGGAAGCAGAGTCTTTGAATATTTTCAAGGCAGAGCTAGATAGATTCTCAATTAACAAGAATGTGAAAGGTTATCGGGGTAAGCAGGAATGTGGGGTTGAGGTTACATTCAGATCAGCCATGATCTTATTGAATGGCAAAGCAGGCATGAGGGGCTGAGTGGCCTACTCCTGTTCCTAATTTGTATGTTCATATGCAGTCTCTATTGTCTCACCAGGACGCCTAGCATGCACAATGACAGGGTGATGACTTAATCTAATGACATGTCGTTGTTCTCACCTAGAATCTCCAGCTCACCCACAAACGCAGGACCCCGAAGTTCCAACCTTGACCCCAGAGGACCAATGGGCTTTAGATGCATGGGCATCACACCCCTCTCTGCACCAAGCACCATCGTAGATACCAGCAACTCAGTGGGCATTAGATTGTCAGCTAGAATGTCGGTGCAGAGCGGTGAGGGCACTTCACACTTGTTTGATGTGCAGGTGGAGGCAGAGAGTGCCCAGAGCGCTGGCAGTCGGAGGACTGCTGGAGACCAGGACAGCGCTGATTTAAAGGCAGATAATGAGCCTCGGAGTCGTCCATTAGGCAGCAGATGCTCAATGTCCAGCAGGATGTGTGGGAGAATCTGCTGGAGATCCATGAGGGTCTTCATGCCATGGTCTCTGTTGTGGAGGAGGCCATGCAGAGCATGAGCAATATGTTGACCCTCATGGCCGAGTGCACTGCCTCTTCCATTGAGAGAGTGGCAACTCTCATGGAGAGGCAAATCCAGTGACAGAATCTGTGAGGTCCACTCAGGGCACTCTGGATGATGGCAGCACTGCTCTGCCCCTCTGCCAGTGACCATGGCATCTGACGAAGCTGCAATGACTGGGGAGATGCCAGCCGTGGCACTGGCCACTCCGTCCCATGTGGGACCAGCACAGGCTTCAAAGGCCAGAGGACGCCCGCCAAGGTCATCAAGGCCAACAGGACAGCACAGTCAGCAGGCTGCCTCTAATGCTACTGCCAGTGAGGGAGGTGGGAGGGTCAACAAAACTCAGCACTCACAAACGTAAGTTTAAGGCACCATGAGCACAAGAGGGACTGTTCACGGGTGATCTTCTGTTCTGCCATGTTTTGTTAATATGTTTACTGGTGTGACCATTAACAACAGATATTGTTATGTTCATTTGATGTGAGTGCCAAATTGATATAAATTTTGCTTTTGTCTTAATGGCCTGAGTATGCTTCACTTGTTTTGTAGGTGCAGGGCACATCAGTTTCTAATGCCAGACATGAGTGGCTTTAAACTTTTTTGCACAGGCACTGAGTGGACTTTGGGTTCAGAGGAAAGGGTCATTTCAACATCCAGGATGGAGACATAAGGTGGAAACAGATCTTTGACAGCCTAGCTGAAGGAGCATGGGTTTAAGGCATCTCTGGTGTCCCCGCCTCCCTGAAGGATCCAGAGGTCTGCCCCCAGGCCCTCACCGTGCTCCTCTTTTGACTCACAGCTGGATTCATCCTCAGTGGCCTGTGCAGCTGTGTCAAGATCGTCCTCCTCCAGTGGGTCCCCCCTTGTCAGAGCCAGATTGCGGAGAGCACAGCATGCAACCACTATCAGTAACACCCGCTCTGGAGGGCATTGTAGTTCTCCCCCTTAATGATCCAGGAAGCACATCTTCAGAAGACCTATGGTTCTCTCTATCACAGCCCTTGTGGAGGCATGACTCCTATTATAATGCTGCTCTGCCTCTGTTCTTGGGTGGTGGAGAGACATCATAAGCCACCTTTTTGACAGATAGACCTTGTCACCCAGCAGCCATCCCTCCAGTCAAGCTGGAGCACCAAAGAGCCTCAGCACCTGTGAGGCTCTGAGGATGTAAACATCATGGGAGTTGCCAGGGTACCATCCACAGACTTGCAGAATCTGCATCTTTGGTCATGCACTATCTGCACATTCATGGAATGGAATCCCTTCCTGTGGACGGAGGCACCCGGCTCATCCGCTGGTGCCTTAATGGCCACATGTGTGCAGTCGATGGCGCCCTGGACGCGGGAGAATCCAGCAATCGCTGCAAACCCTCTGGCTCGCTCAGCCTGGCTGTCCCTGACTTTGTCTGCACTGGAGTGCTGCTTTGGGCTGCAGTAGAGTGCTTAAGTTGGGGTTTGGTGACTGAGGGAATTTAAGGCTTAATTTCTATCTAAAGTCTAGTCTTTCTTTAATTTAGTAATTAACTAAAGGTTGCTTTTTGGATTGGAAGAAGGTGAGTTTTAGGACAGCTTTAAAACAAGGTTTTTACAGGGTCTGCTTGCAGCTACAACTAGTTAATTAGATAACTGGCTTAAACAGATTTTCAGAACCTAGATTCAGACAGTATAAAAACAGGCCATCTTACAGTGCTGACATAGTCTGCACTGGAGTGCTGCTTTGGGCAGCAGTAGAGTGCTTAAGTTGGAGTTTGGTGACGGAGGGAGTCGGTGAGGAGGGAACGAGGTGATTCTTTGAGTACCGTGAGTACGGACGGGTAAGTATTTACTACTTTTATCACTTATGGTTTTTAAGGTCTTATTTTGTGGCTCATCGTTTGTAAGGGCTATATTCTGTAACAACAAGGAGCAGGGAGGAAGGGTCCCAGAATAATTGATATTATTTGATATTAAGTATCTTCCAAAAGGTTTAATTTAATTTAAAGGGGTAATTCATGACATGAGAACTCAAAGCTGTGGTGTGCTCTTCCTGCTCTACATGGGAAGCCGGGAACATTTCCAGTGCCTGGGGCCAGCATGCATGTGGGAAGTGTCTCCAGCTGCAGTTCCTAGAAGCTTGGGTTTCTGAGCTGGAATGGTGGCTGGGGACACTGTGGAGCATCCATGAGGCGGAGAGTATTGTGGAGACCATGTATAGAGGGGTGGTCACAATGCAGGCTAAGAGTCCACAGGCAGGAAGAGAATGGGTGACCACCGGGCAGAGCAAGAGGACTAGGCAGGCAGTGCAGGAATTTCCTGTGGCTATTCCCCTGCAAAACAGATATACCACTTTGGATACTGTTGGGGGGAATGGCCAAATTCATTGCACCATGGTTGGCTCTGCTGCACAGGGGAGGAGTGTGGGAGTGCAATAGTTATTGGGGATTCATTTGTAAGGGGAATAGATAGGCTTTTCTGTGGCTGCAAATGAGACTCCAGGATGGTATGTTGCCTTCCTGGTGCTAGGATCAAGGATGTCTCAGAGCAGCTACAAGACATTCTGAAGGGGGAGGGTGAACAACCAGTGGTCGTGTTACACATTGGTACAAACGACATAGGTAAAAAAAGGGATGAGGTCCTAAAAGCAGAATATAGGGAGTTAGGTAGTAAATTGAAAAGTAGCACCTCAAAGATAGTAATCTCACCAGTGCCACGTGCTAGTCAGAGTAGAAATAGTGGGATATATTGGATGAATACATGGCTGAAGAAATGGTGTGAGGGGGAGGGTTTCAGATTCCTGGGACATTGGGACCGGTTCTGGGGGAGGTAGGACCAGTCCAAACTGGATGGGTTACACCTGGGCAGGACCGGGATTGATGTCCTAGGGGGAATATTTGCTAGAGTGGTTGGGCAGGGTTTAAACTAAAATGGCAGGGGGATGGGAACCTATGCAAGGAGTCAGAGGAAGGGGAATCAAAGACAAGAACAAAAGACAGAAAGCAGATTAAGCAAAGTGATAGTCAGAGAAATCAAAGGCAAGAATCAAACAGGGCCTCAGTGAAAAATAATGGGAATGGGACAAGTAATGTTAAAAAGACAAGCCTTAAGGTTTTGTGCCTTAATGTGAGGAGCATTCGCAATAATTTGGATGAATTATAGATGTAAACAGGTATGATATAGTCGGGATTACGGAGACATGACCAGGGATGGGAACTGAACATCCAGGGCTATTCAGTATTTAGGAAGGACAGACAAAAAGGAAAAGGCGGTGGAGTTGCATTGCTGGTTAAAGAGGAAATTAACGCAATAGTGAGGAAAGATATTAGCTCCGACGATGTGGAATCTGTATGGGTACAGCTGAGAAACACTAGCAGGCAAAAAACATTAGCGGGGGTTGTATATTGACACCCCAAACTGTAGTAGTGCTATTGGGAATGGCATTAAACAGGAAACTGGAGATGCATGCAATAAAGGAACATCTTTAATTATGGGTGACTTTAATCTGCATATAGATTGGGCAAATCATATTAATAACAAATACCGTAGAGGAGGAATTCCTGGAGTGTATACAGGATGGTTTTCTGGACCAATACATTAAGGAACCAACTAGAGAACAGACACCCTAGACTGGGTATTGTGTAATGAGAAAGGAATAATTGGCAATCTAGTTGTGCAAGGCCCCTTGGGGATGAGCGGCCATAATATGATAGAATTCTTCATCAAGATGGAGAGTGACGTAGCTGATTCTGAGACTTGGGTCCTGAATCTCAACAAAGGAAGCTACGATGGTATGAGGCACGAGTTGGCTATGATGGATGGGGAAACGTTACTTAAAGGGATGATGGTGGATAGGCAATGGCAAACATTCAAAGAGCACATGGGTAAACTGCAACAATTGTTTATTCCTGTCTGGCGCAAAAGTGAAATAGGAAAGGTGGCCAAACCATGGCTTACAAGGGAAATTAGAGATAGTATTAGATCTAATGAAGAGGCACACAAATTGGCTGGAGAAAACAACAGATCTGAGGATTGGGAGCACTTTAGAATTCAGCAGAGGAGGACCAAGGGATTGATTAAGAGGAAAATAGAGTACGAGAGTAAGCTTGCGGGGAACATAAAAACTGACTCTAAAAGTTTCCACAGGTATGTGAAGAGAAAAAGATTGGTGAAGACAAATGTAGATCCCTTACAGTTAGAAACAGGGGAATTTATAATGGAGAACAAAGAAATGACTGACCAATTAAATACATACTTTGGTTCTGTCTTCACAGAGGAGGACACAAATAACATACTAGAAATGTTGGGGAATTACAGGGTTGAGGGAGGAACTGAAAGAAATCAGTATTAGTAGGGAAATGGTGTTGGAGAAATTGATCGGATTGAAGGCCAACAAATCCTGATGATCTACATTCCAGAGTACTTAAAGAAGTGGCCCTAGAAATAATGGATGCATTGGTGGTCATCTTCTGAGATTCAATAGACTCTGGAACAGTTCCTACAGATTGGAGGGTAGCTAATGCAACCCCACTATTTAAAAAGGGAGGTAGAGAGAAAATTTGGAATTATAGACCAGTCAGCCTGACATCACTAGTGGGGAAAATTCTAGAGTTCATTATAAAAGACTTAATAGCTGAGCACTTGGAAAACAATGGCAGAATCAGACAGTCAGCATCGATTAACGAAAGGGAAATCATGCTTGACAAATCTAATGGAATTTTTTGAGGATGTAACTATTAGAGTTAATGAAGGAGAGCTAGTGAATGTGGTTTATTTGGATTTTCAGAAGGCTTTCAACAAAGTCCCACATAAGAGATTGCCTTATAAAATTAAAGCGTGTGGGATTGGGGGTAGTGTATTGAGATGGATAGAAAACTGGTTGGCAGACAGGAAACAAAGAGCAGGAATAAATGGGTCTTTTTCCGAATGGCAGGCAGTGACTAGTGGGCTACCGCAGGGATCAATGCTGGGACCCCAGCTATTCACAATATATATTAATGATTTAGATGAGGGAGCTAAATGTAATATCTCCAAATTTACAGATGACACAAAGCTGGGTGCAAGGGTCAGCTGTGAGGAGGATGCAGAGATGCTTCAGTGTGATTTGGACAAGCTGAGCGAGTGGGCAAATGCATGGCAGATGCAGTATAATGTGGATAAATGTGAGGTTATCCACTTTGGTGGTAAAAACAGGAAGGCAGATTATTATCTGAATGGCTATAAATTGAGAGAGAGGAATGTGCAACAAGTCCTGGGTGTCCTCGTACACTAGCCACTGAAGATAGGCATGCAGGTGCAGCAGGCCGTAAAGAAGGCAAATGGAACGTTGACCTTCATAGCGAGAGGATTCAAGTACAGGAGCAGGGATGTCTTGCTGCAATTATACAGGGCCTTGATGAGACCACACCTGGAATATTGTGTGCAGTTTTGGTCTCCTTATCTGAGGAAGGATGTTCTTGCTATAGAAAGAGTGCAGCAAAGGTTTATCAGACTGATTCCTGGGATGGCTGGATTGACATATGAGGAGAAATTGAGTGGGTTAGGATTATATTCACTGGAGTTCAGAAGAATGAGGGGGGATCTCATAGAAACCTATAAAATTCTAACAGGACTAGACAGGGTAGATGCAAAAAGGATGTTCCCAATGGTGGGGGAGTCCAGAACCAGGGGTCACAGTCTGAGGATATGGGGTAGACCATTTAGGACTGAGATGAGGAGAAATTTCTTCACTCAGAGAGTGGTGAGCCTGTGTAATTCGCTACCACAGAAAGTAGTTGAGGCCAAAACATTGTATGTTTTCAAGAAGGAGTTAGGTATAGCTCTTGGGGTGAAAGGGATCAAAGGATATGGGGAGAAAGCAGGGGCAGGCTATTGAGTTGGATGATCAGCCATGATCATAATGAATGGTGGAGCAGGCTCGAAGGGCCGAATGGCCTACTCCTGCTCCTATTTTCTATGTTTCTATGTCCTCGTCCGTACGGAAATGAATAAATGTCATTATCCGCTTGAACAGAGCTTCTGTCATCAGCTTGGCGCAACTGTTGTCCCATTGGCTCTAGTTTGCTAGGGCTCCCTGATGCCACACTTGATCAAATGCAGCCTTGATGTCAAGGCCAGTCACTCTCACCTCACCTCAGGAGTTCAGCTCTTTTGCCCATGTATGAACTAAGGCTATAACAAGGTCAGGCGCTGAGTGACTCTGCCGGAACCCAAACTGAGCGTCAGTGAGCAGATTCTTGGTAAGCAAGTGCCACTTGATAGCACTGTTGATGACCGCTGTGATGATCGAGAGTAGACTGATGGGCAGTAATTGGCTGTGTTGGATTTGTCCTGCTTTTTGTGTACAGGACATACCTGGGCAATTTTCCACATTGCCGGGTAAATGCCAGTATTGTTCTTGTACTGGAACAGTTTGACTAGGGGCGCGGCAAGTTTTGGAGCACAAATTCTAGAGCATTAGTACTATTGCTGGAATATTGTCAGGGCCCATAGCCTTTGCAGCATCCAGTGTCTTCAGCTGGTTCTTGATATCTCATGCAGTGAATCGAATTGGCTGAAAACTGGCATCTGTGATGCTGAGGACCTCTGGAGGAGGCTGAAATGGATCATCCACTCGGCACTTCTGGCTGAGGATTGTTGCAAATGCTTCAGCCTTATCTTTTGCTCTGATGTGCTGGGCTCCTCCATCATTGAGGATGGGGATATTTGTGGAGCCTCCTCCTCCAGTGAGTTGTTTAATTGTATACCACCATTCACAACTGGATGTGGCAGGACTGCAGAGCTTAGGTCTGATCTGTTGGTTGTGATATTGCTTAGCTCTACCACTTGCTGCTTAGGCTGTTTGGCAAGCAAGCAGTTCTGAGTTGGAGCTTCACCAGGTTGGCACCTCATTTTTAGGTATGCCTGCTGCTTCTCCTAGCATGTCATCCTGCACTCTTCACTTAACCACGGTTGATCCCCTGGCTTGGTGGTAATGGTAGAGTGGGGGATATGCTGGGCCATGAGGTTACAGATTGTGGTTGAGTAGGATTCTGCTGCTGCTGATGATGACCCACAGCACCTCATGGTTGTCCAGTTTGAGTTGCCAGACCTGTTTCAAATCTATCCCATTTAGCACAGCGGTAGAGCCACACAACACAATGGAGGATACCCTCAATGTGATGACAGGACTTTGTCAGCACAAGGATTGTTCGATGATCACTCCTACCGATACAGTCATGGACAGATGCATCTGTGGCAGACACGTTGATGAGGATGAGGTCAAGTATGTTTTCTTGTTGGTTCCTCAACACCTGCCGCAGACCCAGTCCAGCAGCTTTGTCCTTTAGGACTCGGCCAGCTCAGTCTGAAGTGATGCTCCTGAGCCACTCAATGATGGACATTGAAGTCTCCCACCCAGAGTGCATTATGCACCCTTGCCACCCTCAAGGCTTCCTCTAAGTGGTATTCAACATGGAGGAGCACTGATTCATCAGCTGAAGGAGGGCGGTACATGATAATCAGCAGGAGGTTTCCTTGCCCACATTTGACCTGGTGTTATGAGACTTCATGGGTTCTGGAGTCGATGTTGAGGACTCCGAACTGCTGTCACCAATGGGACAGGACATACCCAAGGAAGGTAATGGTGGTGTCTGGGACATTATCTGTAAGGTATGATTCCATGAGTATGACTGTCAGGCTGTTGCTTGACAGTGTGACAGCTCTCCCAAATTTGGCACAAGCCCCCAGATGTCAATAAGGAGGACTTCGCAGGGTCGATGGGGCTGAATTTGCTATTTTCATTTCCAGTGCCTAAGTTATACCGGGTGGTCAGTCCAGTTTCATTCCTTTTAGATCTGTTTTTAGCAGTTTGATACAACCGAGTAGCTTGCTATGCCATTTCAGGGGGCATTAAGAGTCAACCACATTGCCATGGGTCTGCAGTCACATGTTGGACAGACAAGGAAAGGACGACAGATTTACTTCCCTAAAGGGCACTAGTGAACTAGATGGGTTCTGAACAACAATCGACATGGTTTCCTTAGACTTTTAATTCCAGATATTTTTATTGAATTCAAATCCCTCCATCTGCCGTGGTGGGATTTGAACCCGGGTCCCCAGAGCATTACCCTGGGTCTCTGGATTGCTAGTCTAGTGACAATGCCACTATGCAACACCCCACCCCCCCCCCCCCATCTCGAGGACTGAATGGCCTCTTTCTGTGCTGTGACCATTCTAAGATTCTAGATTCTATCCTATTCAAAATTCAACATTTTTCTGAAATAATTTAAATTACGATGAGAAAACAGTTCCTCTCTCTATCTTTGTCAGCTTAATTTCTCCCTCATATGTTTACATACTATACAAAATTTGTGTGTGCTTGAAAAGCAAATTAACATTAAAATGTGTAAAGATTCTCTTTTTTTCAGTTTGCGAAGTATATGGAACAGAAACTAAAAGTTACTATTGGTATGCAATCATTCTCTCTCTGTCTCACATCACACAGAGGGTGGAATCTGAGCCTGGTGATGGAGATCTTTCCAACTGGATGGAGAACCAACGTGACCACGCCACCCGCATCAACTCTATCGGGGAAGGCCAACTGGAAAGGCACTTATCTGGCCAGGATTGGGCCTTTCCCAGTACTAAGGACCTTGGGGCGGAGATTCCACCCCTCCCACACCTTGCCAGCTGATCAGAGGCTGGTAGCTCTCTGTTGCCCGTCAGTGGTACCGAGAACAGTGGCTGCTACCCAAAATGCACCCACCAAAGACTTAGGATCATTGAGGGACCCAGGCAACAGAGGAGTGAGGCAGGGTGTGCGCCACAGGTAGGGGCTGAGACAAATGGGGGTCAGAAGAAAGAGCGGAGGGGTAGGGGGGGCGCAGCTTCAGCAGGTCCCCATTTCCTGATGCCGGGTCCCTCTATCAGGCACTGAGTGATTGTGTGCTTTTGAACGAGGGAGCCCCCAGAAGTCTGCAATCAAAACCAACAGCGTTTTCCTTTTTGGGCTCCCCATGTGGCTACTCCCCCGCCTGCCACTGATTGAATACCAGCAATGACAGTGTGAGGCCCTTAAGTGGGCAGGCCATCCACAAATTTTCCCACCCCAGATTTAATAAGTTCAGGTGTGAAGGCGGCTGAGTCCTACCCCACACCTTCCCACCCAATTAAATCCACCCCCCGCCCCCCTGGCTTCCAAACCATTGAGGGTAGGGGGAGTTGGGTGGCATTAAATTCCACCTACAGTTTCAAAAAGCAACTGAACTAAACTTTGGGCGGCATTGTCCATTCTGTAGACTAATTGCGGTGGCAGGCCGGAAAGTTGGCGTGATTCCCGCTGGGAGCGGGACAGCTGAACACGTGTAATCTCCCCCTTTTCATCTAATTAATTATGCATCAGCAAGGAGCTCGGCGAATCTCGTGGCAGGCAGGCAGGGATTCACCCATCCCACCGTTACCTCATGGGATCAAAGGTCCGGACCTCATATTTAAACAGCACCCAGATAGTCCTTCATTCACTGCAGGCCAGGTGTTCCGTTGCACTCAAAATCCATGGCACCAAGGAGAGCCCAATCATCAGCACCATGTTTCAGTGAGGCCTCCCTGGGGATTTTACTCCAGGCCATCATGGAAAGGCAGGAGATCAACTTTCCTTCGGATGGGAGCAGGGGGTCCTCCCACCTCGCCATGCTGCCACGGGAGGAGGTTGCCGGGGAGGTTAAAGCCTGTGGCAACTGTGCAGTGTAGGAAAAGGGTGAATGATCTGATGTGCTCCACCAGGGTAAGTGAAACTTCTACTCACTCCAAACTCTCACTCTCATAAAGGCATCAGGCAGTAAGGGTTAGACCCTCAGGGATGTCACATATGACCAGCAGCTGGGACATCAGCCACTTTAACCTCACAGTCTCAAGTAAGATTCTGCACAAACGGCATCTTAATCCCTTATTGGGGAGGGTTCAGCAGACATAACAGGCATGCAAGCTTCTGAACTGCTCTTTCATCCATAGAGCTCACAGTCAATCCATCTGTCTTTATGCAGGACAGGATCTCCCACAACAGAAGGGGGACAGCCAAGGCTGGAAGGGGAACCTCGGAGTTGAGGACATTCTCACCTTTCGAGGAACAGGCTGCAGAGCAGGCTGCTGAGGATAGGCATTGTTCCTGTACAAAAGACGAGATCGGCCTCCCCTAACAAGCCAGTGAAGGTCCATCCAGTATACATTGACAACATGCGGGCAATGATTGTGAGTGATCTTTCACATATGAGCTGCCTAGTCAATCACTAATTCTCTCTTCTCTCTGTTCCAGGTGCCAGCAAGAAAGGAGGAGGATGCCCTCCTCCAAACAATTCAGCCTCAGCCCCCAGACCTCTGAGGAGGAAGCAAACCTACCCTCTAATGAAGATGTCACCACGTCACTTGCGCCTCCACCTGCACAGATACACAAACCTTGGTGGTACCTAGTTGTAGAGCAGGTTCAGATTCACAATCTGATGATCGCCTCATGTACGTGGACCTACAGCAGGCAGAGGCAGTGACAGCCGAGACCCCTGACATTTGGAGGACTGCTGGAGACTAGGCCCCTGTTGAAACCGAGTCTGATGATGAGCTTCTGGAATCAGCCCTAAGAGAAATGTTGGAGGTGCAGAGACAGGTAGGGGAACATCAGGCAGAGGTCATCACCAGACTGGAACAAAGGATGGAGGAGTGCATCCACATTCTGTCTGATGTTGTGGCTCCGGCATACGAGCGCATTGAAATCTCCATTGGAAAGGTAGCGGCCGCCTTGGAGACCCAGGTCCAGCAGTTTCTGCCGGATTTGCATTCGGATCTACACACCATCGCTCCAGCCATGGGTACATTCCAGCAGTGGCTAAGCAAGAAGGGGGAGGAGCACCTCAACTTCCCTCCCAGTGTCCCTTCTCCCCAAGAAGTCAGGGGGGGGTCATCGGGCACCCAAGAGGAAAGGGGGCACCATACAGGCAGCCAAGGGGCATCCACCCAGGACAGTCCAAGGATTCCCTGCTTTTCCAACTCCCCTCTAGCAGTGACCCCATCAGCTCTCCTAGGTCAGGCTGAGAAGGGTGTTCCTGCCCCAGAGCAGGACACCCTTAGCAAGACGAGGCCCTCAAGGCATCAGACCACCAGAGGATGCCCACCGAAGTCATCTCATACAACAGGGCATAGCTGTCGGCAGGCTGCCTCCACCGCTGCTGCTAGATGTAGCAGTAGGGTAAGAGAAATTAGGACATTTTGAATGTACACTCATGGCATGGGTCTCCTCTCATTGTATATGCTTTTCACTTCTGGAAATATATTTTGCGTTAATCTTTCTCCAAGTCTCAGGGGCAAGGATTTTCTAGTCATCAGGCGGGAATGGACAGGGGCAGTCACGGTGCTGACCGCCGCCCGCAATCGGCTCCACACCACAATTTCACATAGGTGAACCAATTAAGGCCCACCCTGCATGAATCACAAGTGGTTGTGCGCTACCTGTGCAGGTTGGGGGAGAAGGGAGAGTCGGGTCCAGCGCTCTTTCACACACGCGCACGAAAGAGCACTTCAATCTCCCCCACATGTGACTGCGTCACATGAGATGGGACATGTTTTTATTTTCAAAATAAAGTTTTTATTTAATCAGTATTAGCCTTAGGAAATCTCAACCCGCTAGTGGATGAGGTTTCCTAAAAAATGTAAAGGCCGCTTGGCCTTTTCACCTGCCTGCAAACCATAAGGTTGGATGGGCAGCATAAAATTCAGCTTAATTACCCAGTTAATGGCCTTAATAGGCCTTTCAATTATCAGCGGGCGCAGAGCTGACTCTGGCGCGAAACATTCTTGCAAGTTCGCGATGTCATAGACACTTAGAGCAGGAGTAGGCCATTCGGCCCTTTGAGCCTTCTCCGCCATTCTTTATGATCATGGCTGATCATCTAACTCACTAGCCTGCTCCTTCTTTCTCCCCATATCCTTTGATCCCTTTCACCCCAAGAGCTATATCTAACTCCTTCTTGAAAACATATACTGTTTTGGTCTTAACTACTTTCTGTGGTAACGAATTCCACAGGCTCACCACTCTCTGGGTGAAGAAATTTCTCCTCCTCTCAGTCCTAAATGGTCTACCCCATATCGTCAGACTGTGACCCCTTGTTCTGGACTCCCCCACCTTCAGGAACATCCTTTCTGCATCTACCCTGTCTAGTCCTGTTAGAATTTTATAGGTTTCTATGAGATTCCCCCCTCATTCTTCTGAACTCCAGCGAAATGTCATGGTGTGTCATTTTACGTTCTGGTGTGTCGGGTGCATGCCCATGGATTCAATGGAAATTCAATGTGATTCAATGTCCTACGTTCATTCAAGAGTCAAACATGTAAATCCCCCTGCAATGAACTCCCATCTCCGTGGGTCTTCAGTTGCATTAATTCTCACACAGTCTCCTCACAGTGAGTAGCCTCTATTTCTTACATCTGCAACATCAGCAAAGGTGATGTGCTGGCCAATACACCTGTCACCTTTAAATCTCAGGCAGACATTGTTTGCGCTCAGGAATAGGTCAGCAAGGTTTGTGATTATCCTGCTGCTGTTGCACTAATATCTGTTGTTTGTGGATGGCGCAATTACTTTTCATGACTAACGTTATAATAGTTTCTCCAATGTGTACTTTGCAATGCATTTATTTTATGAGTATTTGGAAGAAGGTAGTATTCATCTTCAAGCATCATAGGCTTCCATGCCTCCCTGCAACTTGTTATCGTCTCTGTGTTTAAGGCTGAACGCCATTCCATGCTTCGTCCCCACTCTCCCCATGCATGACGCTGAACTAGAGAAGTAAGGATCAATCAGGAACATTACAAATATCTGCAAGAGGATTGTGAGTGTGTGATGTCAGAGGTGAGTGCTCATCCTGATGAAACCGTCTCCTTAACTGTGAGGATTTTACATTGCACCTGGACAACTTCTTAGCAGTGTTTTACGTGATCCTTTTGTAAAAGCACAGCACACAACTCGATCATTGCATGACAGTGCTCTCATTGACTTAGGGTATATAGAAAGGTTGGCCTTTGTGAGCTGGACAATGTTGTGGACTGTCATGCTCTGACAGTGATGCTTTGTGCATCTCCTAAATCTTCAGCAAGGTCTATAAAGGGAAGAAGTGTCATCGACTGCTGTGTCAATACTGACTGGGCCATGTTTCTCCCTAGTGCAAAGGTCATCCAGGTCGGAAACTTGGCAGGTCTCTGATGAATGCAGGTTCCTGAGTGTTTGTAACTAATCAAAGCATGGTCCTGGTGAGACTCTCTGTGTGGATAATGCAAACAAACCTCCCAGCTCTGGGTGCATGATATAGAGTTACAGGTCACTGCGACCTGATGTGTGAACGGCGATTGGGGGTCTGCATCATGCATCCGTGAAGGCTGGCAATGTGAGAAATGGAGTTCTCCAGATGCTGCTCCCTCGAGACATCCAAGCACAAACCATTGAAGAATGTTTTTTTTTCGGGCTGCATTACTAAGTGGGTGTTATACTGACATGAGTGCATCCAAGTTTGAATTGACTTATCAGCCACTTAAAGCTGCTATGCCCACTGACTTGGTGATGCCATGGTTGAAAAGACTGTACTAAGTGGAGCTCCATAAGGATATGCACTAACAGAGTGCTAGTCACAATCCACAGTGGCCACATGTGGCCAAGGCTACTGTGCCTTCCAAGGATGACCTCATCATTAGGGCAGAAGGTGACTTATGCTGCTACTATGATCATTGTCAAATTCCTGACCTTTCCTGAGATGTTCATTCTGAGAATGAAGGTGTTGTTGTGTCCCCTGTGTCAAAGAAGAGAAGAGAAAGCTGAAGAGAAAGAAGCTGAAGAGAAATTCAATTGTGAAAATTAGCCCTCACCTTATTCCTCCTGGAAGCTTGTAGCTATGAGGTTGTCATGGGCACATCTGCTGCTTTGTGCCCGTTCAATGGCATCCTCATGTAGCTCGTCTGAATCCTCACCCTTTTCAGAGTTATCCCCTTCCTCATCCTGCTTATCCTAGGCAATATCTAGCTCCTCAATCTTTCCCTCTGGCAACACATCCCCCCTTTGCAGTGTTAGGTTGTGCAGGGTGCAGCAAACACTGATGATGCAGGATACTGTCTGTATCCCACCTGACTGGACCACATCTTCAGGAGGCCAATAGTTTGCTCTATTAAGGACATTGTGGCGGACTGTGCTGCATTGTACCCCTCAGATCTATTCTGTAGCCAACAAACGGGCGACATTAGCCATGTCTTCTGGGGGTACCTCTTATCACTGAGGAGCCAACCCTCTAAGCGCCAAGGTCCCTCAAAGATCTGTGGCACCTGCAAGTGACTCAAAATATATGACTCATGTGACCTCCCTGGGTACCTAGCACAAACATGCTGGATCTGCTTTCTGTCATCACAAACTAGCTGAACATTCAGAGAGTGAAACCCTTTTCTATTAATGAATCTCACAGGCTGCTGCAGGGAGCTCTCGAGACCACTTGTGTGCAGTCGGTTGTGTCCTGGACTTGCAGGAAACTTGAGATCATGGTGAATCCCACAGCTCTGGCAGCCTAGCTTGTGTCATCCATGTGGAACTGTACATAATGCTGAGCTTTAATGAAAAGAGCATCTATGACTCCTTTATGCATTTGTGTATCGCCGATTGTGAGATTCTGCAAAGGACCCCAGCAAAGCCCTGGAAGGGTCCACTGGCAAAACAGTATAGTGCGGTGGTAGCCTTCAAAGAATTAGTTGCCCTCCAAGTCCTTCATGGAAACGGTGGCAAATAAGAGCTTCCACATCATTAGACAAGCGAAGACACCTATGGCACATATCTCCAAGTATGAGCTGCATCTTCTGTAGACCCTTGGTCGCACCAAACATCTTTGTGGATTTTGCCCCTCCTCAGTAGCACCTGGAACTTCCTGAGGCCCCATTGCCTTTTGCCCCTTAGGGCGATGGCCTTCCCAGAGTTGTGCCAATTGACAACGGGCCCTTCTTCTCCTCATTCTAATCATAGCTATCAACAAGGCATTCTCCATTCCTCCTTGTACCTGTGAATGGATAAAATTGAGCAATCAATGGTGGTTCCCCTTGAATGGTTTCCCTCTATCTCAAGGCAGGAATCCAGTCTCTAGCCTCTGCCCTGCCCTCAATCTGTACATGGCATCCCCAGGCCAACTCTTACAGGATGATTACATCCTGGAGGTCGAAAGGGCTGAGCAACACCCCCAGATGTGACTGCTCATTCATAATGAGAGTCTTCATTGGCCTCAATAGACCCATGTGCTATAATCCTCAGTCAGTTCTCCAGTAGCCTAAACAATAACTATTTATACCCAGTCCTTGTACTTGTGTCATGGCTGTAAGCATGGTGCCGTGTATGCCATGACCAGCACATTGGGAACATTGAAGTTTTTAGTGTCCATTTCTGTGCAGCAACCATGGCTCTTGATGGTTTGATCCTCCTTCACTTTTCACATGCCTTGTGAGGATCAGATGGCTATTAAGACCAACTGCACCAAAACTCAATGGATTCTCAGCTGAATGCACACCATTAGTGATATTTAGCAGTTGCGAGGCGAAAGGAAGACAAAAACAGCGTCTACTGACCACCAAGTCATGGATGAAGTGAAGCCCACCAGGTGTGTACCACTTATATACAGTTGCAAATCAGACCATTCTAATTATCCGCTGGCGGGCCACATAATTTGGAGGGGGCAAGTAACTCTGGCAAGTTGGCCTTTTAATGAGCATTCATGAGATGCAAATGAATGTAAATGTGGTTCCCAATATAGCTCAGCAGGAAACTCAGCCCGCCTTTAACCATTATCAAAGTCAGGAGAACAAAATTCCAAACTAATTTTCTGCCAGGGGGAAATTGACTTTTTCATTCACGCCAAGTTTAGTGCCCCTGCCAACCACGATTCCCGCCACTGGCAGGAGTGGAAAATTCCACCCTTTATCTGGAAAAAAACATTTAAAATTTGCCCCCTGGTTTTCCTTCAAATAATTTGAAAAACAACTGAACAAAAGCAGCTGGAAGCTTAATAGAAACATTCAATCAGAATTTTAATGGATAGATTTAATCAGGATATTATGCAAAATTTATTTTTGAATATTTTATTTCCTTACTTTAGACATTAGAAATTCCAGTGACTGAGGGGGGAAAAAAGCAGATTAGGAATTTTCAGAAAATATTCTGAGTGATTTTAGGGGCAAGGATAACACAGCATTATCCAGTCAGTATATCCAGGGAATTTCATTTCATGCAGAAATAGGAATTCATAATGGGAAAAGATTGATACAAAAATTCAACAAGAAAATTACAATAAAAAGTAAGATTTTGAATATAGGAAAAATACGCAAACATATAGAGGCAAAATTTCCAGGGTTCTTGTGCTACCCCAGAAAAGCAGCCATCCTTGACATTTCTCTCAGGTTTTATTGGATTTTCCAGCAAAGTTGCAGCAGTTAATTGGGAGAGATGACACAGAAATTCATGGCAAAGGATTTTTAATAAGGTCCTAGTAAATTTCTTGTGCCATTGCAAATGATGAATCACAGAACTTGCTGTATGATAAGAATAGTGGTCCTTATGTCATGTGAGGGATAATGTCAGATCCATGTATTTACAGTGACTGAAGAAGTGTCATTCTATTTCATTAGGCAGTATTCTGTGATTGGTAAGACAGAGCTAGCCTGAGCCATTTGCCAAATATCAAATTCAATGATTACAAAGATTCATTAGAAAGTCAAAAACTAGTACTGCCAGCTAAGGTAGTCAGGAGATATTCTTTAGTGTTATAGTGACACCAGTCTCACCCCTAAGTAGACAATGCATGGCTGGCATTCCAGAGTTAAATCACAATGCCCAATGAAAGCATAATCTCTGGCATGTGACAATGTATTCTCTCTTGTCATACTAATTGAATACCATAAGCAGAAATTAATCTGGCCCTGTTTTGAAGTTTCGGGCCTCGTTGAGACATTTCGAGTGACTTGCCAGTGTTTGTCATGCCTCCAGAGGCAGCTCACCCTTCTCCAGGAGTGAATCAGGTAAATTCAGGGAGGGGGGCTTGGAGTGAGCTTAAGGGAGAGGAGTGT
The DNA here is from genome assembly GCF_017639515.1 of Carcharodon carcharias. NCBI lineage: Eukaryota > Metazoa > Chordata > Chondrichthyes > Lamniformes > Lamnidae > Carcharodon > Carcharodon carcharias. Next base: position 138,920,629 of record NC_054469.1, on the reverse strand, counting down.
TGCTAGGACCATGGAGTTGAAGGCGGGGGGGGAGGGGGTGTGAGGGAACCACTTCTGCTCCTCCTGCCTCTGCAGAAAGGTGTTGCTTAAAATAGATACTAGTTGTTGTTGGCAGCCATGGAACCACTGAAGAATTTTGAGCTGGGCAGCCCTGAAGTATGCATCCAACTGGTATCCATTAAAAAAATGGCCCAACAAATTTAGTAATGAGACCAACACTGATGCGGATTCTGCTAAGGCTGACCCACTGCTAAATTGGTATGCCTTGTGTTTGTTTAATGTCCTTAAAACAGGTGCAGGACTTCCAATTTCTACCCTCATGTCTTTCACACATGTTCTCTAATACACTTGCCCAATCTTCCAGGAGACAGAATTGATAGTGATTTTGGTCAAAAAAAGTTGATACAAAATCAAGCAGTTGGATTATTTTGTCCATTGTGTTGGGCTGGATTTTCCAACAGACACCTGGACTACAGATAGGAAGGTCCTGAGCCTGCCCATCTTGTCAGCACAGCCACTGATGTAGCTTTCAAGGAGGCAGCCTCTTAATAGGCCGCCTCCGCACTCACTTTCCTACTAAGGATGTTGGGTGGGCTCCTGAGGCTGTAGACCCAATCCAAGGATCTGTCGTAATGTCAGGCCGGCAGCCCCACCAGGCGAGCTGGCCACTGCCAAGTCAGGCAGGTAAGCATGAGGGCGCCTCATCATGGCTCCCAGTTGCCTGCATCCAAGTCAAAAGGTCCGAAGCTGGTAGGACATCAAGTTAGAGGGAGAACCTCTCCGTAGGACTAATACCAAACATGGCTGTGGCTTTTCATCCCCACAGACTGCCCCGAGAGAGTCCCCCAGAGGCAGAATACATTGGGGAGAAGTCCCGACGGAGCTCACCCCTATCTTCCCGATTCCCCCACCGCCTCCCACCCCATCTTTGCAGGCCTGGGAAAATGTAGTCCATCCTGTGACTGTATGGAATAATGTTGGCAGACATTTTTTTTTAATAAACTTCTTCTAGAATATCTCCTGAGACATTAAACAAAAAATGTAATCCGCTTTCCCAAATGAAGGGAAGTGCTCACTTTTGAATTGTACTTTCCTTCTGATCAACCTCTAGCTATAAAACCCACTTGGAAATCTTAATTTCCAACAAGAACAACTTATATTTATATAGGACTTTAAATCATAATAAAGCTTCTCAAGGCACTTCACAGGGGCAATATAAAACAAAATCTGATATCAAGGCACATAAAGAGATCCTAGGGTAGAGGTAAATTTTAAGGAGTGTTTTAAAAGAGGAGCAAGAGGTAGAGAGGCGAAGAGGCATAGGGAGAGAATTCCAAGGCCAACAATAGTGAAACGAATAAAATTGAGGATGTTTAAGGGGTCAGAATTAGCGGAGTGCAGACAACACAAGCCAAGGCCTGCATCAAGCATCAGTTGTTAGAACTATTGAGGTTTTTTCAGCTTGTTTGGATGAGAGTGGGGGCTGCAGGGTGAGTGAGCTAACTGGCCATGGCATCACTGGACAGAAAGCCATTCAAGTGGGGGAAGTAAAAAGGAATAAGTGGTAGCAGGGGATAGTATAGTCAGAGGGATTGACACCATTCTCTACAGCAAAGAGTATGAGTACAGAAAGCTGTGTTGCCTGCTCAGTGCCAGGGTTTGGGACATCTGCTCAGGGCTGGAGAGGAACTTGCAGTGGGAGGGGGAAGATGCAGACGTCGTGGTCCATGTAGGTACCAACTACATGGGCAGGACAAAGAAGGAGGTTCTGCATAGTCAGTATGAGGAGCTAGGCACCAAATTAAAAAGCAGAACCTCAAAGGTCATAATCTCTGGATTATTACTTGAGCCACATGCAAATTGGCAAAGGACAAATCAGATTAGGGAGATAAATATGCAGCTCAAAAACTGGTGTGGGAAAAGTGGTTCCAGTTCGTGGGGCACTGGCACCAGTACTGGGGAAAGTGGGATTTGTACCACTGGTACTGTATACACCCAAACCATGCTGGGACTGGTGTTCTTGTGAGCTGCATAACTAGGGAAGTAGAGAAGATTTTAAACTAAATAGTAGGGCAAGGGATCAAATTTGGGAAGGTGTGGTAAACCAAAGAGTGGAGACAAGGCAAAAGAAAAAGGTATTATTAAGAGAGATGATAAACAGACCATGACAGGAAGGGATAGAGAGTTTAAATCTAACAGTAACTCAACAGATGAAACTAAAGGTTATAAAAATACTGAAAGGATAAAACTAAAAACTCTGCATTTGAATGCACGCAGCATTCAGAACAAAACAGATGAGCTGAGAGCGCAGATAAAAATAAATAATTATGATTTGATAGCCATTACAGAGACACGGCTGCAGGAGGACATGGATTGGGACCTCAATATTGAAGGTCACAGGATATTTAGGAAGGACAGGAAATAAGGAAAAGGTGGAGGGGTGACTCTGTTAGTTAATGATGGTATTAGTGCAATAGAGAGAGATGACCTAGGCTCAGCAAACCAGGATGTGAAAAAGGTTTGGGTAGAGATGAGAAATGGTAAAGTCAAGAAGTTATTTGTGGGAGTTGTCTACAGGCCCCCTAACAGTAACCACATGGTGGGGTTGAGCGTAAAGAAAGAAATAATTGGAGCTTGTCAGAAAGGCACAGCAATAATCATGGGAGATTTTAATTTACATATAGGCCAGAATATTGCCTTCGATGTGCGGGGACGAGCTTTACATGCCGACGCGCAAAATGATGCGTGACAACATCGGGTGTGCGTCATTTAGATATTTTGTTAGGCGGACGCACGCCAGATGTGGCTGTGCGCCCACGGAAATGTCAAAGGCCTATTAAGGCCATTAGGAAAGTAATTTAGCTAATTAACAGTGCTGCCCATCCAACCTTAAGGTCTCGCTTTTGGAGAAACCCCCCCTCGCACAGGAAGCACATAGCGCTTCCTGCCGGGCATCACGCTGGGATGGCCTTAATGGGCCAGCCCGCTTAAAATGGTGGTGGGGCCCGCTTCTCTGGTGTGGATCAGCTCCCCGCCCGCCGGAGATTGGATTGGGCCCGCCCGCCCGGCAGGTAGAAAATTTTGCCCCATGAAAAGTTTTACATAAATGCAAGCCTTTCTTTATTTTTCTTTCAGAATACCAGGGCTACTGCACCCTGCCATGATCAAATGAACCCAATCATTCCAACAATAATGTGTGTTTCGTGGGAGCTTAAACTTGAGCTAGTCACCATCTTATTGTTTTGGATCAAGGTAAAGCTGCAGTAGTCTTCATCCATCTAGTTTGGTTTCACCACTATGTTCTTTCCAGTTTTAGTTGCAGGCTTAACTTTTTTCCTTATGAAGTCACTTTAGTTTAAACATAATCACTTCAGTACAATTAATTCTCTGATACTTTCCATGGAAAAAGGGTTGAAAAATATCAACTTATGACATTCTGTAACTTGATGTGTCTCCCTCACATCTCTCTCACACAGCTATAAGAAAATACAAGTATTTTAATTACTAACCTTGAAGTTAGTATTGTGTTCCTGGCTAACTAACGTTATTTCTGATTTTTTGCATCTTCTTTGGTCTCTATCTCTCACAGTTGTAAGACAATACAAACATTTTAATTACTAATTATCAATAAAACGTATGTAATAATTTGAGCTTTCAATTTAACTCATTTATTTAGATGAATAAAAGAACTCAAATTGAGACAATAAAAGATTCTTTCTCTCCGACATCTGTTAGTAATAGAAAAGCAATACATTCTGGCTGTCAACACAGCACAGATGATAATCAAGGATAATTTGATGCTGTTTGCTTCAAGTTTCAGCTTCCTTTAAAAAATGGACTCAAATTAACAATAGATTAAGCATTCTCTTTGTCAGAGTCTGACATTCTTTCTGACATTTATACAACATAAGTCAAAACTACAACAGGACTGTAACTGGTAGTTTGTGTTTTTCCAACATATACACCTCCTTTAAAAACTTTATCTGAACAAAGTTTTGAAAATTGGTTTCGAGCTTTTCTTACAAATAAATTTGAAAAACAGACAGAAACTGGTAGAAATATTCCAGCTGTACAGAAGACCTAACAATACTATTACTTCCTGGAAAATTACGCACAGTGCACATGATCCAGAATCCAAAAAGATTTACAGCTTGATCAGTTTAGATAAAAATATCAAACCCAAGCCCAAAATTTTGGAAGAGAATGAAGCTTTCAACTATAAACATTAATAAAAAGGTATTTAAAGACACAAAGGGTAATTCTATTGATATTTATAAAAATAATATGAGTCCATCTATTAATTTTTTTGCTTTTTCACATTTTAGTTGAACTTCAACTTTGGACCTTGGAAGTGTCAGTTACTGAGGGAAAGAATGGCATTGAGAAATTTTCAGAAAGCAGTTTGAGTGATTTTGAAGGTACAGCAACACCCAGTAGCCAATTATGTATTACAAAGTAATTAACAAGAATTTACTGTCAAAATGATTAGACACAAAGGTTTGGATGTTGCTATCTGAGAGGCACCACTCTGCCATTAGCTTCATGAAAACAGCAGTTTGCTGTCTGATCTACCATTCAAATGCATTGAAAGCAGTGAAAATCCTCCACTTTCATGGTAGATACAAAGTAAACTTGCCAAAGAGAGCTGGGGCTTATCCATTCCAGTCTATATACCCTGTTTTAGTGGTATGATGAGTCTTAATTGCTTCCAACCTCTCTGGCACTGAATATTAACTATTACAGGTGTGAAATCTCATCCCTTCAGTTTTTAATCGCTGCTGGAGATTTAAGATAAAAACCAAATGATTTTGTTTTACTTTTTCTTTCTATAGGTTCTCCCTCTCTCACTTTTAATCCCATTTTTCTTTCCTTCCTCTCTTTAATTTGCATTCTGAACTTGATTTGGCATTGAATTCACTATTCTAACTCATAATTTGTGGTTCAGACCATGCTTCATTTTACAATACTTCAATCTCATTGGCTGAGAAGATACAGAGTTGTTTACCCTGGCCACACAAATCCTAACTACCCCGTAAAGAACGCTATGGGTGGAAGTTTACGGCCCTGTCCTGGCGGGGCCGGAAAATGTGGCTAGCCATTCAAAAGTCCATTCAGCGGGGCCATAAGATCCTGCTGGTGTAAAATTCTGCCCCATGTCATTTCAATCTCTTACTTACATTGTGCAAAGTCTCATGGAAATGAAATGTGCAAAGCCGAGTCTAATGAACAGCAGGCACCATTCATTTGCTAGCTCCAGTAAATTTTAGCCTGATAAGTTTACATTGGTAGTTTTACGAATGTAAGCGGGTATTAGTGGTAAAGGTGGGCATGAGAGCTTATGAAAAAAGTTCATGCAAAAGCATGACAGAAAAGACTGGCATTTGAACAGGAAATATATGCACATCTTGGGTTTTAAATAAGATATATGTTGTTACGAGATGCTAAAGCAATGATAGCTGTGTGCTATTTTCATATTTGCCAACTTGAAATCTGAGATGTTTTCATTTGGCATTTTGTCTCAGTCACTGAAATGTCTATTGTTCAAAATAAAAGTTTTAAAAAATCAAAAAACTGCATATTTTTCCCACTTTGCACCTTAGGCTGATTTTCGTTTAAATAGAAAATGTATTCTTATGACAAAGAACATTGTTAGGGCCAATGCTCTTCACAATCTTTATTAATGATCTGATCTGGATCAGAACATTAGGGAACAATCCAGTCATTTGTGGAGAGAAAGGTCCAGAAGTTAAGACGATTAATGAAAAAAATAGTTTGCAGAAGGATCTAGACACAAGGAGGGAACGGACCCAAGTTTGGCCTTTCAACATGTTATGCTGCATGCTCATTTCAAGCAGCCACAGCAGATCTGTGTAATATCATTAAGGCTTACATGCAGACATCTATTCGTCATGTTACTAAAGTGGGAGAACTTGGTAATTCATCAGTTTGGCATGATAGAAAAACAATACTGGGATATAGCCAACCAATTTCATCATGTTTCTCATTTCCCCCAACAGCAATGTGCACCAAATAGCACCCAAGTAGCATTGCAAGTACTTACGGTTAACTCCTTCATCATTCCTAATGGAGAGAGCTGCCAGTCACTGTGATTACATGTGACAACATGCCACATTTGCATCATAATCATATTTGCTGAAAATTGCCATGATGCGATCATCTTGAGGAATTCTATCCTGAGTCCTTCAAGGAAAATTGTCAAATGAATGGACAGCTTGAGGGTGAAAAGAAATACCTCTTTCTGTTATTTATAATGACCCCCTCTAAAAGTAGCAAGGGGTAACAGCTAATGAGTGCTGCAATGCAACACTTGCTTCTACCAGAGTAGTTATAGAAAACTGTTGCAGTACTAAGCAGATAATTTCACTGCCTTGAGAGATTAGGAGGAGCTTTGCAATTTGCTCCTGCACATGTATTCTACATAAATTAGTTATTAGTCATGACTCAGTGCTGGCAAGGTTGCCACTGAGTCAAATGGTGGTACATGGCACCTTCCGGAAACTGAGCACAGAATCAAGGCTGTTACTCCAGTGCAGCATTAGAGGGTAATGCACATCGGAGGTACTGTTTTTTCGATGAGAAGTTAAATATAAGGCCTTGTTTGTACTCTCAGGAGGACATGGCACTATCAAAGAAGAGCAGGGTAGTTCTTTCTTGTGTCCTGGCCTATATTAATTACTAAAACAGATTATTTGGTCATTGTCACTTACTATTTGTGGGAGATTGTTCTGTGCAAATTTGTTGCAGCATTTCTTGTATTACAACAGTGATTACACTTCAAAATACTTCATTGTCTCTAAGGTGCTTTGGTACAGACAGAGATTGTGAAAGGCGCTATATAAATGCAAGTTTTTAATATATGTAAGTGCGGCTCAGTGTGGGCTACACAACTTGGTCATTCAAAAAGCTTAGATATGGGCATTCCTGGGAAGATTGCCCCAGCCACTTTGAAGGCAGAAGAACATGGAAAAGATTAGACTGAGGACTCTGAAGTGATACTTAGAAGATGCACCAGAACTCAATTTATCAATAATGGCTGGGATTTTCCAGCCTCGCCAGCAGTGGGTGTCATTGCGGGCGGGATGGGAAAACTTGGAGAGCCGTAGAACTTTAACAGTTCTCCAAATGTTCCCGTCCTGCCCACGACAATGCCTGACAGTGTCAGGGCCAGAAAATCCCACGCATTGTATTCTCAAGATCATTGGGGTGATTTATTAAAGTTTATAAGATGAATGCATTTGTGTGTACAGCTTATTTCAATGAAATAGGATAGGGATACCAGGCTTCACAACTATAAGTTAAATAAGGCCAGGCCTAGATGAGATGTCATCAGGTAGTTCATTTCCAAGAGAATTGTGGAGTTGTGGAACAGGCTGGTGACTCATGCAGTTGACACTGATTCACTGAATTCCTTCAAATGAAACCTTTGCCTGTTTCTGGCTGGCACATATCTCTTTTTACAAAAGGTGGGAATCAAAACCAAAGTGATCTCTTGAACAAGGTTTGATTGCCTAATGGCGTTGGAGAGGAATTTTCTAGATTTTGTTTCCTCTAATTGTTCTGGGCTTTTATCTGGATTTTGGCCTCTTCAAGGATTTTAGGTGTGGTGGACATTGTATATATATATATATATATATATATATAGATATATATGTGTATATATATGATATATAGTGATGTGCAAGGCATTGCAGTTGTGTGGGACAGACTAGACGCACTAAAGGGTCTTTTCATTGTTCATGTATTCCTATCAGTTTAACCATTTAGCTTTGTCATCGATGCCATTAATTACTTCAGCTAAATTACAAGTTGCTTTAAACTATTACCCATCATAGGATATCACTTCTAGACACAGAATTATAGGGCAGAATTTTACAGCCCCATCGCGTCAGAGGCAGGGCCGGAAAATGTGGCAAGCCATTCAAAACTCCATTGACTTTGGTAGGACTGGCAGATCCCACCAGTGGGAGGGGCAATAAAATTCTGCCCATAGAATATTTACAGTACAGAAGGAGGCTATTTAGCCCGTTGTGTCTGCACTGGCCCTCTGAAGGCACAATTCACCGACTACTACTCCCCAGCCTTTCCCTATAGCCCTACAATTTTTCCTTTTCAGATAATGATCCAATTCCCTATTCAAAGCCTCAATCGATCCTGCCTCCATGATACTCTTAAGCAGTGTGTTCCAGGTCCTAGCCACTCACTACATGAAAAGATTTTCGTCATGTCACCATTGCTTCTTTTACCAATTACCTTAAATCTGTGACTTCTGGTTTTTAATCCTTCCACCAACGGGAACAGCTTTTCCCTAACCACATTGTCCGGACCCTCCCTCATGATTTTGAATACCTCTATCAAATTTCTTCTTAGTCTTCTCTTCTCCTAGGAGGACAGCCCCACCTTCTCCAATCTATCTGCATAACTGAAGTTCTTCATCGCTGGAATGTTTCCCGCAAACCTTTTCTGCACTTTCTCTAATACTTTCACATCTTTCCTAAAGTGTGGCAACTAGAATTGGGCACAATACTCCAGCTGAGGACAAACCAATTTAATATAACTGCCTTGTCTTTGTACTCTATGGGCAGGATTTTTAATTCAGGGCGCGTGTGATCAGCAGGCCCTGGAGTGGCCAGGGAACAGACCACCAACCGTGATCGGCCCCCGACCACAATTCCGCGCCGGCTGGCCAATTAACGGCGCACTGAAATGCTCAGCACTGCTGGGGTCAGGGACAGGAGGAGGGTGGGCGCTGACATAAGTGTGGGCATAAGCGAGCACAGAATGAAAGCTCCCAGAATGAGAGCTGCCCCAGGGAGCTGAAGAACTTAAAAGCAATGAATAAAGATTTTAAAATGCGGAAAAAACTGTCCACACATCAGAATCAGTCACCTGAAAATACAAATGATGAAAATTCTGTGCAAACATTTTTATTTCTTTTTTAATTAACGTAAACCTCATCCTGCGATGAGGTTTCATCAAAAAGGCAAAGTCCACCTGGCAGATTCACCCGTCTGCCAGCCGTAAGGTTGGACGGACAACGAAAAATCTGAGTCAATTGGAACTTTAATGGGCTTAATTGCCCTCTTAATTGTCAGTGGGAGTGCTTCCGACTTTCACTTGCCTGCCAACCAAAATACTGCGCGGGCACGGGATGACGTCAGGATACTCATCCAATATCATCATGCACTATTTATACTCGAGCAGGTCAGACGCACACGCGCACACCGAGCTAAAAATTCTGTCCTAGAGTCCTATTGATAAAACCCAAGACGACATATGCTTTATTAACTGCTCTCTCAACCTGTCCTGCCACCCTCAATGATTTATGTATATACACCCAGGGACAAAATCAATAGTCACTTGGGCAAATGCAGGTCAATTATGGAAAGGCAGCACAGATTTGTTAACAGCAAATTGTGTTTAACTAAAGTGTTTGAGGTTTTTGAAGAGGTAACAGAAAAGGTTGATGAGGGTAATGCTGTTTATGTGGTGTACCTGGACTTCCAAAAGGCACTTGATAAAATGCTTCTCAACAGGTTCAAGCTCCTGCACCCAATTTAGAAATGTATCCTTTATTTTATCTTATCTCTCCACGTTCTTCCAACCAACGTGAATCAATTCACATTTCTCTGCATTAAATTTCACCTGCCACATGTCTGCCCACTCCACCAAGGTGTCAAGGTCTTTTTGAAGTTCTACACTATCCTCCTCATCATTCACAATACTTCCATGTTTTGTATCTTCTGCAAATCTTGAAATTGTACTCTGCACATCAAAGTCTGCCATTAATATAATATCAAGGAAGAGCAGGGGTTCTTAAACCAGCCCCTGGGGAACTCCACTATAACTGTTTCACTAGTCAAAAACAATGATTCACCACTACTCTGTATGTCTGGTCATGCAGCCAATTTTGTATCCATGTTGCTACTGTCCCTTTTATTCCATGAACTTTAACTTTCCTCTTAAGCCTGTTGTGAAGCACTTTTTGAAATGCCTTTTGGAAGTCCATGTACACCACATAAATAGCATTACCCTCATGTCTTCGACTGCACTTGACTTCTCAGATCTCTGACGCAACACGCGGTCAACTATATCAACCACAAGGGCTTGCATTTGCTGAATGTGCAGCTAGTGTGTGACCACCACAAACGCATCCTGCAGGTTTATGCTTGGTTTCCAGGGTGTGTGCATGACTTCTACATTCTCAATTGGTCACAGATCCCTGACGTCTTCTAGGGTCCACAGAAGCTGCAGGGATGGATCCTCATGGAGAAGGGCAACCTGCAGAGGGCGTGGCTGATAATACCCATGCGGCAGCCTCAACGGCTCTTGCTGCAACTCGCAACTTGGTGGAGCGAACCATTGGGATGCTGAAAATGAGGCTCTGATCCCTGACCGGTCTGGTGGAGCCCTGCAATATAGTCCGCAGAGGGTGTCACACATCAGCATTGCCCTTTACAACCTGCTGCTGCAATGGAGTGAGGAGCTGGCTGAGGAAGAGATGGAGGATCTGGAGGTCTCCATCAATGAGTAGGACGTCATCGGTCATGAGGGTGACGAGGACCCCGAAGGTGACGATGATGGTGATGAGGCCCTCACACTGGCTAGCTGAGGCAGGCGCACTCGGGAGGCCCTCATAGCTGCTAGATTTGTGGAGGATGATGACGACATGCAGTGAGGAGACACCATGGATCCTCATATCACCTCTATGGACGTTGGACTCCAGCCTGGCTTATGGCAGCGCACATACCCTCTGTGATAATGCTCCTGTCCTTCAGATGCAGTGGAGGCCCTAATAGTCACTTGATTGCAGGAAGATAATGACAACATGCAGTGAGGACACTCCATAGATCTTCAGAAAGCCTCTGTGAATGTCTGACTCCTGTCTGGCCGAGGGCAGCTCACTTGCGCTCTGTGATCAGGGTCATATCATAGAGACGCATCCATGAAACTTTAAAGGCATCTGATCCTTTGTCCGCCTTCAGCATCTGACCCCTTCAGGAGCACAGCGTTACTGGACACTGATGCTGAGGAGATGGGGGCCAGCCCCACCTTAAAGGTGCTGAGAGCACACAGAGAGAATGATGCCTGCCCACTACATTCTGGCAGCAATGACAAGCACTGTCAAGGTGCAGGCATCAGTGATCTGTCCAGTGAGTGTGAGGCTGGACCATCACTTTTGTCTGAAGGCTGCTCAAAGCACAGAGAAGAGGCCCTGGACTGAGACACCTGCCTTCATCTTGTGCAGAAAAGTTTCACATCTGAGTGACAAGAACACTGCTCATCAGAACCAAGAGCCACAGGCAGGGAGATATTCTTGAGAGTTTATTTATAATAGTGAACATTGGGGTGAATTTTCCTATGGCGGGCGGGCTATTCAGGAGGGGGCACGGGCGGGCATGAAGCCAATTGCACCCCTCATTCAGCTCCACGTCGCCATTTTATGCGGGCAGGCCATTTAAGGCTCCCAAGAGAAGGTGGTGGTGAGCTGCCTTCTGTATCCGCTGTATGTGGTGCAGGAACACCCACAGTACTGTTTGGGGGTGAGCTCCAGTGTCTGGACCTAGGTGAAGTGCTGGAACACTGAAATATTTCAAAGTCAGGATGCTGCATGACTTGGAGGGGAACTTCCAGGTGGTGGTGTAGCCATCCATCTGTTGCCCTTGTCCTTCTAGGTGGTAGTGTTCATGGGTTTAGTAGGTCTTAGAGTGTGAGTGCCAAATGTGATGGAGGCAGCATCTGGGCAAGAGGGTGAGCCCTGGCTGCTTGGAGTGAGTGTATGGCTCCAGGGTCACGAATCAGATGAGCCCTGCAAGGTTTCCCTCAGGTGGGAGTCGCAGGGCTGCAATGGCAATGCAGGTATAGGGTGGCCTAATCAATGTTCCCCTCTCTTTTCAGGAGAAGACCCCAGACAATAATGCTAAGCAGATGCAGACTGGCGGAGTTCAGGCCCACCTACTCATACTGACAAGATACGAGACTCTCGAGCTGGAGAGGCGCCATGCGCCCAGATCTACCAGCTGCGGTGAGGTTGGGGTGCCACTAGGAGGTAAGAATGCCGTGCACTGAGATCACAATGTCTGAAATATCTGAATGTCTCAAACATTCCGCTGTTGACTGTATATTGATTTCAGCATCCAACATGGGTTGCCCATTGATAATGGAAGGAGGAGCGCACCCTGATCCAGGTGCCAGGCATACACATTAACAGTGTAACGACTTCAACTAATCAAATATACTTGTTCTTCCTTTCAGCCTCACCGGAGCACGCCCACACTCAGGAGCAGTGGGACAGCCACTGACCCCTCAGGGCCCTGAAGAGATACACGCACCAGCGTCACAACATCTCAGCCAGGCAGGCACCAGCGCAGATACCATCACCTCGGTGGGGATAAGATCATTGGCTAGTATCTTGGTGCACAGCGGTGAGGGCATTTCACACTCGCTTGAGGTGCTGGCAGAGGCAGAAAGTGTCCATGGCGCTGGCAGTCGGAGGACTGCTGGGGACCAGGAATATGCTCAGTCGTTAGCTGATGATGAGCCTCTGGCGTCGTCCCTGAGGCAGCAGATGCTGGAGGTCCAGCAGGGTCTGCGGGAAGATCTGGTGGAGATACATGAGGAAAAGCGTGCCATGGTCTCCGTGATGGAGGAGCTCATGTGGAGTATGAGCAATGCAATGATCCTCATGGCCGAGCGCAACGCCTCCTCCATGGAGAGATTGGAGACTCTCATGGAGCGTCTCCTCCAGGAGAACAATCAGAGCTTCCTGGGGATGTGCTCAGACCTGCAAGCCCTCACAATGACATTGACCTCAGGTGGTCAGTGTCAGTGTGGGATATGGATTTGGCATCCAGTATCCTAGCTGGGTGCCCATCCATCAATGGTGAGCAGGGAGGTCCGAAGAAACCTCACATTGGTGCAAGAGCTGCCTGTCGTCTCTGTGGGCTCCTCTCAGGGTGCTCCAGATGAGGGCAGCAGCTCCTCTGCCCCTCCGCCAGTGACCGTGGCATCTGATGAGGCTGTGGTGACAGGGGAGATGCCAGCTGTGCCACTGGCCACTCCTTCCAAGGGCCAGAGGACACCTGCCAAGGTCATCAAGGCCAACAGGACAGCAGAGTGAACAGGCTGTCTCCAATGCCAGTGCCAGCAAGGAGGGAGCACCTAGACACAGCACCCACAAATGTAAACATAAATCACCTTAGGCACACCAGTTGTTTTTCATTAGGTGTGCTGCTCAACACCTTTTTATGCACTTTCATTTCTGTATGAAACTACTCAATCATTAAATGTTTTAGTTCTCAACAAGCTTCTGGGTGCTTTATTACTTCCACAGGTGTAGGGGAACCCATGATGTTATGAGTGACTTGTTTGTCATTGAGCTTTATTGACAAGGCACATAGTTAATGTTCCTAACCAGGCAAATGTTGCTCTCACGTATCGAGAATGGAGCCTCCAGCCTGGCATGTGTTGGAGGGCCATCTGTGGTGGTCTAGCTGAAGGGTTGTTGGATCAAAGCCTCCCAGCCTCCCGGAGGTTGCCCAGGTCAGCGTCTAGTCCCTCAGTGTTCTCCTGACCGTGCTAGTCCTCGGACCCACTACTGGGCTCATCGTCTGCAGCCAGAGCATCTACGTCTATATCTTCTTCCTCTACTGCTTCCCCCCTTTCCAGTGCCAGATTGTGGAGAGTGCAGCATGCAACTACTATCAGCGACACATGATCTGGGGTGTATTGGAGTGCACCCCCAAATGGTCCAGGCATTGGAAGCACATCTTGAGAAGATCAGTGGTTCTCTCTACCACGGCCCTTGTGGTGTCGTGGCTCCTATTGTACCGTTGCTCAGCCTCTGTTCTTGGGTGGCGGAGAGGCGTCATGAGCCACCTTCTGAGGGGATAGCCCTTGTCACCCAGCAGCCATCCATCCAGCCGGGCTGGAGCACTGAAGAGCCTCAGCACCTAGGGGTGTCTCAGGATGTAAGCATCATGGGCGCTGCCTGGGTACCTTGCACAGACTTGAGAATCTGCATCCTGTGATCACACACTATCTGCACGTTCATGGAGTGGAATCTCTTCCTGTTGACGAAGGCACTGGGCTCACCCGCTGGTGCCTTAATGGCCACATGTGTACAGTCTATAGCATCCTGGACACAGGGGAAGCCAGCAATCGCTACAAAACCTCTAGTTCACTCTGCCTGGCTGGCCTCATCCAAGCGGTAGTGAATCAAAGTCAATGCACACCTGAACAGAGCGTCTGTCACCAGCTTGACGCAATTGTGGACAGCTGATTGGGAGACTTCCCAAAGATCACCCACCAACTGCTGGAAAGAGCCAGAGGCATAGAGGTTGAGGGCAACCGTGACCTTCAACAACACTGGCATGTGGTGTCCACCCACACGGTTGGGGCTGATCTCAGGGCCTATTATCTGACAGATGGAGGTCACTGTCTCCCTTGAAAGACGGAGCCTCCTTTGGCACTGCACCTCAATCATGCAGTCATATTGAGGTAGCTGCATTGCCGCTTGTAAACCCTGGCAGCAGGATAATGGTATCTTCTATGGCTCCTTCCGCCTTGCATTTCCTGTTGGCCCTGCGCCTCTCCTCCCAAAGGTGGCTCCCCTTGAGGCTGAATGTGGACTCCTGGCCTCCCCCCACTTCTGGTCCTCTGTTCCTACCCAGAGGAGGTGCCTCCAGTGGAGAGCACAATCCCCATTTCCAGGGTAAAGGAAGGCTGCCTGAGATCTACAAGGCCCCAAGAATTATGTTTCCTCCAGAGTCCTGACCTGAAGCTTGTTATTACTGTCAAAGCAGCTCTGAAGAGATTTGAAGTTCTCCTGTTCACACAAGCAAGTAGCAGTCAGTTTAAAACGTAAATTATTAACAACTTGTATTCGCGATCCCACTCACGCCTCTTATCCTGCTCGTGGATGAGGTTTTTAAAAATGTGGCCTACCCATCTGCCTGTTGCGCCTGTACGGGCTGCAAAAAATCACTGTGTATTACTGCCTCAAGAGCGGGCGTGCCTCGGAAGTCGTAGTGCACCCGCCCTCCGAAATATCACGATGGCACACAGTGATGTCAGGACGTACGCCCAACGTCACCGCATGTCATTTTACGTATCAGCGTGTTGGGCCCATCCCCAGACGCCTACGGCAAAATTCTGCCCATTATGTAAAAATGATTAACACCCTTGCCCAGGCTGTGCAATTACATCTTTCCTAACCTTGCCTTGGTGCTCGCTGGACATCCACAGCAGCCTGCTGACTGCTACGCCCTGTCTGTGATGACCTAGGCAGGTGGCCTCTGCAGGACTGAGACCTGGAGGGCCCCATCCTGCTTTTTGGGTCCTTCTGTGTCATAGTGGCACCCTCCTCACCCTGTGGAGCTAGAGCTGTTGAGGTCACAGGAAGAATGGATTCATCTGGATGGATGGCCCCGGTGGGGAATACACCTACTGATCCTCCTCTCTATAGGTGCCCGATTGTTCCTGGCTGACTCTTTGAGGAAAAGGGATAGCTGAAGAGAGATTGGGCTGCCCCGTACCCCTCTCGCGTACACAATTTGGAGGCCAACTATGGCATCGGCAATGGAATTTAGCCCACGCAGCAGTACAGGAGTGACGTCCTAGACCAAGGTCTCCATGGCGGACGTCATCCTACCAGTGTTGACCTCGGTGCATTGGCATGCTGGCGCTATCACCTCAGCCTGAAGGTGGACGGACTCCTCCATTGTGTTTTGCAATCTGAGGAGTGCAGCAGACATCCCTTCCTGATGTTCCTGAGCTTGCTTTTGCAGCTCTAGCAACTGTGACATGACCAAGTCCAGAGGCTCGTCACCTGACTTGAATTCAGTAGATTTCTGGCCTCCAGCAGTCCTCCGAGTGCCGGACACCTGGGAAGTCCCTGCCACCACCTGCTGTGGATCAGAAAATTTGCTCACCAGATTTTGATCCCAAGGCTACGCTAAAGCTAGGTCCCACCGAGGTGTGTGTCTGCGCTGGTGGAGGGTGTGGGTGAGCGCTGTGTCAGGGCTTCAAGGAGAGCGCCTTCTGATTCCTCTTCAGAAATTTCTTCATGGCTTGATTGGAGGCTCTAGGTTGTGGACTCTGTCAGCTGTTTCCCAGGTAAGCAAAAGGAGATAATTAATGCATGGCAGTGGCCTGTGAAACTGGACTCATCACTCACAGCATGGTTGTCTGATAGATGTTGCACTGCTGGATCCTCATTTGGTAGAGCACCGTCGACCTCAGTGTCAGCACAGGAGTGGTCCAGATCCTCATTGGCCAACTGGGTGGCTCTGTTTTCCAATTCCGTGAGGACCTTGATTTCAGGCATTCCTCCACCAGTCTGCAACCTCTCCCTCTTGTGTCCCAGATTGTCCTGCATGATTAGAGATGAAGTGTAAACAGGACACCTGCCAGTCTGGATGATAAGTATTCCTGGCATGTGTGGATGGTGAGTGGTCCCATGGATGGGCTGATGACAATGAAGGTGTGTTTGAGAGAGTGAATGGTGATGCCCCTTTCTTTGGCAGTGAGTGTGATCCCCGTGGATGTGTGATGGGTTTGTGAGTGTGTGCATTGGGAGTGATGAATAGAGTAACTTACCCTGGTGGAACGGAGGAGATCATTCATCCTGTTGCTGCACTGGGTGGGCATCCTCTTTTGCAGGGTATTGGTGCTGACCACCATTGCCACTGTCTCCCAAGCCAGATTGGTGATGTTGCTGCCCATCATGCAGCTAGAGCGGGGCTACAGGACATCACTGTGAGCCTCCACTGTGTCCAAAAAGCCTCAAGGGACCCGTCATTGAACCTGGGGGCTGCAGTCTTTTTGCATTTTGGGGCCATTTCTTCTACGCAGCAGTCCTAGGCTGGAAGCAGTGCGAGTTGTGCACGCAGCTGCACTTTAAATATGGCGCCCAGCTTGATGAAGTGGCGAGGTGATGGTGTGGCGGGGGAATGAGAGCTTGCCCACCATGGAAATGGCATGTTTCCCAGGAATGCATAATTAATGCAGCGGGTTTGGGATGATACTGTGTGAGAAGCCGCCATTGCGGCCATGAGGTAAAAAGTTGTTTTACCTGCCCACTACCGCTCTTAGTGTACATGTGAGACAATTCCACTTATTATCCTTTATTACAAGGAACTAAACAGGAATAGAAATCATGTCATTCTTTCCTGACAGCATGTTTTCCCTGGGTGTCTGAATGTGCCTTTCTTTATCCTTTTATAATGCTTTTTCAAGATTCAAACTAAGGTCAGTATCATGGTCCTATTGCTGCACAAGGCTCAGGGGACTAAGGTAGCAAATTTGTTATGGGAGCTCAGTCCTGGGACAGAGCCAGGTTTATCTCTATCTCTGGTACTTGAGCCTCAGCAACCTGGTATTGATTATTACCTGATTCCCTGAGGTGGAAATCCAGGCAAAAGCTGTTCACCTGAGAAATGTCAGCCTAAGGCAGGCTGACTCATATCATCAACATTCTGCTGGGCCCTGGATTTGTGTGACCATTCATCAGTGGGTTGACTGGGTTAATGGCAGCTATTGTGTTCTGAAAGCCCTAACAGATAGTAGCCTGAATCTCAAGGAATGTCAAACAGTTGGGATACAGAATGCTATCTAATCTGTGTTCCACAGAGGGAGAATCACTGACTCTGGCCATTTCTAAGGTGGTGAGCAGCTGCATATTTCAATAAAGTTGCCACATCGTCCATTGACAACCACAATAAAAAAAAGTATTTCCAAATGTTACTACAATTTAAGGCTGTCCAGAGACAATACTGTCAGTTGCTACATATCTTTAGCGTGCCCTCAGAGCTTCCAGGTAGATATGAGGTTCCTCAAGCATCCTTTTTTTAAGGCAGGTATCCTTAAAATATTGATTCCATTAGCCAATCTTCTGCTCAACCTTCACTGAGAAGAGGATCTATGCTCCTCCCCTTCCCACGCATACAGCTTTCCAATCCATGTCATGAAGCTGTTAATATATATAATGTTATTGGAAATCATTTTTTTAAAATAGAGGTTTATTTTGTGGGTGTGTCTGTGTATGTTTTAATTGGGTTAAAGCCAGCTAGTCTGGGTGCTTTGATGTATACTAGTTTTGAGATGTAAACAGAGGTAGAAGTATATTTGCATTTTGTTGAATAGAGCATTCAAGAGCGGGAGTGAAATCTTGCTCCTAGCTAGGAGACACCAAGCAATATGTTTATATTACTAATAAAATTGATACTTTGAAAGGAGTTCAAAGAGCCTGGTGATTCAATGCAAATTTACATTCAAAGAGAATGTGTATAACCTGAGGGGAGTTTGTGTGTGCAAAGCAGAGGCATGTAACATCAAAAGAGCTGTAAGCCAACAACTATCTGCAAAGGAACCAAAGCGAAAGGAATTTGTAAGGTGAAAATGCTTTGCCTGGTTTCTGCTTAAAGTCTATGGGTTATTGTTGCCTTAGTGGAGATTAGTTTGGGAATTTGTTAAAAAGTTATAATACTAGTAATTTGTAGCCATGTGTATATGTTTAACTTGTGTAAATTAATAAATGTGTCATGTAGTTCGATATAAAAACCTCTTGAGAACTGGTGGTCTGATTCCTGAATTTAGAGCTGCATCTCAAACATACCACTTGAAAATATAGGTTATGACAGTTGTTTAAAGTTTCCCTCTAGAATTTTAAAACACAGCCTTTATCAACTGCTGGGTCGTAACAATGCACCATAAATCAGTTGGTGCCACATTCTCACTTTCAGTATATCTAGCTCCTCCTAGTGACCTTCTGGCAAGTGTTTGGAGGGAGAAAGCATCTTATGCAGTGGTGGAAGTGGTGATATTGAGGGATTTTGAGTAGAAGAACAGGCAATTTTTTTCAAGAATTCGTGAAAGCCTTTTCTCATTCCTCATTTTCCTCATTTTTTTCTTTATCATCATTGTCACCATTGTCATTGCTAGTCACCAAAGAAGACATTTCTGCCACCTGCTCCTCCTCATTGTTGTAATCTTACTTCTCATTATTACAATGGACATACATCTTAGAAACAGGCCGTTTGATCCAACCAGTCCACTCTGGCATTTATGTTCAACGCCAGCCTCCTCCTGTCTTTCTTCATCTCACTCTTTCAATATAACTCTCTAGTGCCTTACCCCTCATATGCTTATCTAGTCTCCACTTAAATGCATCTATACTATTCACTCTAACCACTTTCTGTGATAGCAAGCTCTATATTCTTAGCACAATTTGGGTGAAGATTTTTTTTAATTTCATATTGGATTTCTTGATGACCATCTTATATTGATGGCCTCGAATTTTGTTCTTCCCCACAAGGGGAAACAGTCTCTCTGTGACTACTCCATCCAAAACCTTTCATAATTTTAAAGATCTCTATTAGGTCAATCCTAAACCCTTCTCTAAGAGAAAGAGAGCCAGCCTGGTCATCCTATCCTGACAGGTATTGCCCATATTCCTTGTATCCTCCTTGTAATTCTTTTTGCACTCACTATATATTTTTCCAATTCCATTGCTATGATGGTTCATCAGGGAAAGAAAGGATAAGCTATAAGTGGGTAAATACTACCTTCTTGAGATAGGGAAGAATGCGATCTGTTTGCCAAGTCACTGGAATACCAGAGCAACTGTCTAAGTGACTTCGCTCTATTCTTCACCCTGCACTGTTCCACCAGTCTCAATATCTCGCACAGCTAGGGCAGTATGCTTTTCCAGCACCTTTGTAGCCTGTTCCTTGCAGGATGTAAGCTCGCTAACTGCCTGACTTACATTAAGTTCTAGTTAGCATTTGTTGGGACATGTCTCATGGGTAGTATCAGAAAGCTGATGTTATATAGTTGGTAGTATCAGTCAAAATAGTGGCAGGGTATTTATTGTAAACATGAATAATTGCTTTTACTAGAGATGGCAATGCCCACAGTATAATATCAAGATCTCAGTGTTAAAATTTGTCTCAGTAGCACTTTTTTTAGGCCCTACAATGTCCCTTAAAGTTTAAAATGGCATCCATGACCCACATGCCCATTTCTGCAGCAGATTGAGTCAGACATATGTGTATGTACATAGGTATATACAAATTAGGGCCAGTATAGGCCATTCAGCCCCTCAAGCCTGCTCTACCATTTGATAAGACCATGGTTGATCTGATTGTGCCTCACCTCTACTTTCCTGTCTACCCCCATGACTTTGACCCCTTTGTTAATCAAGAATCTATCTAACTCAGCCTTAAAAATACTCATGACCCTGCCTCCACTGCTCATATGGGCACCATATTGGTAAAGAGGTTAATGTGCACCTAACATTCAACAGCATGCACAGCAGGCAGATCATGACATAAAAACAGAAAATGCTGGAAAAACTCAGCAGGTCTGGCAGCATCTGGAGAGAGAAACAGAGTAAGGGTTTTGAGTCTTCACTATGACTCTTAAGAATATATGGCACTTATTTCAGCCACCAAGTCCTTCAAAGATCTGAAATTTCTCTGGTAGAATTCCAGCTCCTTATCTTCAAGGATTTAGCCTCTGATCCTCAGCTGACAATAGCACCTAACTGCCCTGAGTTCCAAGGGCATGGTCTTCACCAAAAAAGCACACATCTGTGGAACATTCTCAGCTCTGCTCACTACAGTCTTGATGGTATGGTTCCCCCAGAATCACCTTTATATCTGAACATTCAACGACTACCTGTGCACAGCATGGCTGGCTCTAGATAATCAGTCCCTTTAAAATAGCTGAAGCAGTGGCAATCCAACCTTTGTGCACTTCTTTTAAACTGCCCACAACCTACTCCTCCCACTTGTGAGGAACCACTGCTGCATTTTCTTTTTGTTGAATATTTCAATAGAGCACCAGATGTTCCCAGTGTAATGGTTTTTCATCACAACTCTCTAACAACTATTCCTTACAATGAACATTCTGACTTGTTGTGTGTGGCGATTCTCTCTAGTCTTTGCCAGGGCAGTTTCCTGTCCCCTATTTTAACAGGAAACACTTTAATTACAGCTATGCAGATACTGAACAGCAAGCTTTTCAAGGATCAGTTTTTCAGTCCAGTCACTGGGCTGGATTTTCACTGAGTCAAGACGACTCGAGAACCAAATGTTGGGCAAGCCTCAATTCCAGGATTCCCAACCCCATTCCCAGGCTATCTGATTTTCGGGAATGCCTTTAAAGGGTGTGGTCTGGTTCCTGTGAAAAGCCCTGCACTCCCGACCTGGCCAGCTCCATTATAAAGATAGGCTTCTCCTACTTGTCCACAATTTTCATGACAGTAGGACGTGTAAAAAAAAGTTGTAAAAACGTAAATCATTCTTTACTTTTACTATGCTGAAACAGAATGTCATTTCACTACAAGCCAATAAAAGTGTTAATCATCCCTTTAGAGGATCAGTAACAAAAACACAAACTCTTAAAGCCATTTAACCTTCTTTAAACAAACATTGTGAAATTGACAGTAGAAACCAGAGAGCCTGAGCTGTCAACCAAGCATTGTTTTCTCTGGGATGCAAATGCTTCAACAAGGTTAATGGATGTCTGGGCACAGCCAATAGTGGGTCAATGGGCATGGAAATGTCATAGCTTAGCACAGAGAGCATGAGGTGTCATTGGGTTGGGTGGGGCATAAGGTGGTGTCGATGGGGCATGGGGGGTGTTTAGAGGATAAGGGGCTGTGGGGAATGAGGACTGGACAGTCTTTGTGTTTTTATTTTAATTGGGAAGAAGTCCCTCATCACCGAGGTGGGCCTTTTAAACAGCCTATCTCCAAACCCATTCCTGGATCGGCTGGCCCAACTCCAGCCCAAGCCTGCCCACCAGCAATGAAAATCTTGCCTTTGCGGACTCTTTCTCCCAAGGTGCCGAGCCCAAAATTTTCCCAACTCCCACTATTTGCCTCAAGGCTGAAAACCCAGGCCACCTTGTTAAATTAGTAGCAAAAACTTCAGTTCATATAATTTTCTGAAATTAATAGTCTCAGGAGGAAAGACAGAAAATGGATTACAATGTTTTTGCTCCTTATATCTACAGTAAACCAAATCTGTTAGCTGTCATTTCAACAGATTGACAGCCCTTGCCTCTATATAATAACCAACATCCTGTTATCCATGTAGAATCTACGCGGCCAAGACTGCAACCGTCTCCCTCAAATTTCCTGTCGCCTGTCTATTGGGAGCAACTGCTTCTTCAACATATGGTGGCAAGACTTTTTTTTAATTTCATTCTTTCTAATTTGCGTTCCATTGTCTATAAATGTTAAAGCCTTAAGGAAAAGTACCCTATAACAACTATAAAAGTTGTATATTGGTAGGAAGGTTTGTGTTTTTTTAAATAGTGAAGTAGGGTGGAATTTTCCACGCCCGCTGGCGTCTAGCATCGTGGCAGGCATGAGCGGACAATATGGGGGAAGGCCAAAAATTAGCTTCAGGACATCATGAAACCAGTTTGCAATCATCCACCTATCAATGACAGGCCATATTTCCAGCTGCCACACATCGGGAAATTCATTGTAATGCATCCACATGTCATTATAAGCCCAGCTCGCCGGAATCATCATCCCCCAACTGGATCATCCAAACACTACACCGACGTGTTTCACAACTGAACGTAAGCGACATGTGTCTGGTGAACTGCACTTCACTCAGTTCTTTGAGGCTTGTTTGCCAACATTGCTTCGGGCAGCACTTGCAGTCACCAGCCCCAGGCTTCGCAGGCAGCACCAAATCACTTTTAGGGGGGCTCACAGGCAGGTCTCTACTTACAAAACCAGCCATAAGGCAGGGGTGGCTTCTCAATGGCTGCAGGGCTATGGCTTGTTTGGGGAAGGAGCTGAAGTGGTTTCAGGCATGGGAAGAGGCTGCAGGGCTAGGGCATTACTGGGGAAGGGGGGTGTGTATCCCAGGGTGTGTGTGGAGGCACATGTTGATCTGTGCAAGTGGCCTCGACAGCGTGAGAACTGAGGAGGCAGTCTCCAGAGGAAATGAGTCCAGATGGAGATGTGAGGATGTGTGTGAGAGAGAGAGCGAGTGGTGAAAGTGTGGCGGGTGAATCGAAGGCCACCCATCAGCGAAACGGCATGTTTCCCGGGAATGCATAATTAATGTGGTGGGATTGGGATGATATGGTGCAAAAACCCACCACTGCGGTCAGCAAATGTCTTTTTTCCCACCTGCTACCGCACTCAGTGCAAATCTGGGACAATTCCACCCATAGTCAAGAGGTCATTTAATAGCAAAACTGAAAGCACTGTCCAAAAATATTGTATAATGATTCACACATTTAAACTAGCAATAAAAAGTTTAACTAAAATAATGGAACTGTTGAGAACAATTAAATGTCAACATAAAGTAACAAATTATAATGAACAATTACAATTATAGCAAATTTCTGCACTTTTTACTTATCAGGGCGAAATTGTATAGACCCTGAAAACAAGTGTGGAGATTGCAATGCATGATTAACCCATGCCCACTCAATGTAATGCAGGCTGCATGCCAACTTCATGCCACCATCTTATTTGAATGAGTGCTGTTTGTAGCCAGTGCTAACTGTGCTGTTCATTGCTTGCACTCATCAGCAGGGGCACAAAATCGAAAATTGCTAGCACCAGTTAAAGCTATCCTGCACTTCTTAAAGGGGAGGTTCATTGCGACTGTAGTAATTGCTGGCAGTCATACAGGAAGGTGAATCTGACTTGAGTTACAGTGAAGAATGGCACAACATGAGAGACAATGTGCTCCAAGGTATTTGGACTTTACACTGGAGGTATTAACAGATGAAGGAGAAAATAGGAGAGTTTTTTATATCCATAGGGTGTCAGGAGGCCCTCCAGATACATAGTGAAAAGGCAGTGGAAACAGATAGCCAGAGAGGTCAATGCTAGATGTCAAGTTCAGAGAACCTGAATGAAATGCCACAACAATGTTTATGATCTAACATGAGAGGTTAAGGTCAATGAATGCATTTTCAGATGCCATACACGAACATTCAAACTTACGAAATAGGAGCAGAAGTAGGCCATTCGGCCCTTTGAGCATGCTTCGCCATTCAATAAGATTATGGCTGATCTGTTTCGAATTCCACATTCCCATCTA
This sequence comes from Carcharodon carcharias, assembly GCF_017639515.1. Classification (NCBI taxonomy): domain Eukaryota; kingdom Metazoa; phylum Chordata; class Chondrichthyes; order Lamniformes; family Lamnidae; genus Carcharodon; species Carcharodon carcharias. The sequence goes on along the minus strand of NC_054469.1, from coordinate 138,896,528 downwards.
CACCTGATGACCTTTGATTCCCTTGCCTAACAAGAGTCTTATCTACTTCTGCCTTAAAAATATTCAATGACCTTGATCCACCGCCTCCTGAGGTAGAGAGTTCCAAAGTCACACAACCCTCAGAGAAAAATATTTATCCTCATCTCTGTCCTAAAAGAATGACCCTGAATTTTAAAACAGTGCCCCCTAGTTCTGGACACATTGACATGAGGAAACACCCTTTCGATGTCCACCTTGTTGAGACCATTCAGGACCTTATATACTTCAATTAAACCACCCCTCACTCTCTAAACCCCAGTGGAAACAAATCCAGTCTGTCCAGCCTTTCCTCAGAAAACAACCCATTCTTTCCAAGTATTAATCTAGTAAATCTCTGAACCACCTCCAATGCATCTACATCCTGTCTTAAACAGGGCGACCGAAACTGCATTCAGTATTCAAGATGTGTTTTCACCAATGCCCTGTATAGCTGAAGCATAACTTCCTTACTTTTACAAAAGCAAAATACTGCAGATGCTGGAAATCTGAAACAAAAACAGAAAATGCTGGAAAAACTCAGCAGGCCTAACAGCATCTGTGGAGAAAGAAACAGAGTTAACATTTCAAGTCCATATGACCCTTCTTCAGAGCATACTTTTATGTTCAATTCCTCTCGTAATAAAGGATAGCATTCCATTAGCCTTGTTAATTACTTGCTGTACCTACATCTAACTTTTTGTGACTCATACACTAGAACTCCTGAATTCCTCTGCACCTTGGAATTCTGTAGCTGTTCTACGTTTAAGTAAAACTTTGCTTTTTTTATTCTTCCTGCCAAAGTGAACAACTTCATATTTTAAAGTCAAAATACTGTGGATGGTGAAAATCTGAAACAAAAACAAAAAATGCTGGAAAAACTCAGCAGGACTGACAGCATCTGTGAAGAGAAAGACAGAGTTAATGTTTCAAGTCCATATGACACTTCTTCAGAGCTAAAGAGAAGTAAAAATGTGGTGAAATATATACTGTTTAAGGGGGAGTGGAGCAGGTGAAACTGGATAGAAGGCCCAGCAATAGGTGGAGGCAAAGGAGAGATTGCCAAAGATATCATAAACAAAAGGTCAAAGGGGTATTAATGGCAGTGGTACTGGCTGAAGGAGGTGCTGATGGTGACATTAAGAATAGAAAGCAGAATGTGAAAATAGTCGGACAAGGGTAAGCACACTGGAACGAATAACATGAGCAAGTGACAGGTGGCCCTAGTGGAGGTGGGGTGTGGGAGGGGATGGTGGTAGGGAAAAAGATCAAAAGTAGTCTAAAAGGTGGGGATAAAACAATGAATAAAAGTGAAAATATATTTTTTAAATAATAATAAAAATAAGTGGAAAAAAATTAAAATTAAAAAATTAAAATGAATCATGAAAAAAGGGGATAAAAAGGGGTGAGGATGGAAAAGAGAGTTCATGGTCTGAAGTTGTTGAACTCAATATTAAGTCTGGAAGGCTGTAAAGTGCCTAATTGGAAGATGAGCTGCTGTTCCTCCAGTTTGCGTTGAGCTTCACTGGAACCTTGCAGCAGGCCAATGACGGACATGTGGGCATGAGAGCAGAATGGTGTGTTGAAATGGCAAGCGACAGGAAGGTCTGGGTCATGCTTGCGGACAGACCGAAGGTTCCGCAAAGCGGTCACCCAGTCTGCATTTGGCCTCTCCAATGTAGAGGAGACCACATTGGGAGCAGCGAATGCAGTAGACCAAATTGAGGGAGGTGCAAATGAAGCACTGCTTCACTTGAAAGGAGTGTTTGGGCCCTTGGATGGTGAGGAGGGAGTAGGTAAAGGGGCAGATGTTGCACCTTCTGCGATTGCATGGGAAGGTGCCATGGAAGGGGGTTGAGGTGCTGGGAGTGATGGAAGAGTGGACCAGGGTGTCACAGAGGGAATGGCCCCTATGAAATGCCGACAGGGCTGAGTGAAGGGAAGATGTTATTGGTGGAGGCATCATGCTGGTGTTGGAGATGGCGGAAAATGATCCTTTGAGTGCGGAGGCTGGTGGGGTGAAAAGTGAGGACAAGGGGGACCCTATCACTGTTCTGGGAGGGAGAGAAAGGTGTGAGGGCAGAGGCGTGAGAGATGGGTTGGGCACGGTTGAGAGCCCTGTCAACCACCATGGATGGGAAACCTCGGTTAAGGAAGCAGGAACTTCATATTTTCCCACATTATATTCCATCTGCCTACTCACTCAACCTATCTATATCTGTCTGCAACCTCTTTAAGTCCTCTTCACAGCATAGTTTCCTACCTATCTTTGTGTTAACTGCACATTTATCTACCATGCCTTTGCTCCTCTCACCTATGTCGTTAATATAAATTGTAAAAGTTTAGACCCAAACACAGATCCCTGCGGGACTCCACTCATCACTTCCTGCTAATCAGAAAAAGTCCCATTTATGCATACTCTGTTTTCTGCCAGCCAACCAATCTTACAAACATACGAAAATACGAAATAGGAGTAGATGTAGGCCATTCAGCCCCTAGAGCCTGCTCCATGATTCAATAAGACCATGGCTGATCAGTTTGTGTTTCGACTTCCATATTCTGCTCTACCTCCGAAAACCTTTGTTTTCCTTGCCTAACAAAAATCTATCTACCTCTGCCTTAAAAAATATTCAATGACCCGGCCTCACTGTCTCCTGAGGCAGAGAGTTCCAAAGTCAAACAACCCCCAAGAGAAAAAAAAATTCTCCTCATCTCTGTCCTAAAAGGACAAGCCCAGTTTGACCCTAGGCTACCCTACTGCCCCCAAGTTCTGGACTCACCCACAAGAGGAAACATCCTTTCCACATCCACCTTGTTGAGACCTTTCAAGATCTTACATGCTTCAATCAATTTACCCCTCAATCTTCTAAACTCAAGTGGAAACAAGGCCAGTCTGTCTAACCTGTCCTTATAAGACAACTCACTCATTCCAGGTATCAATCTAGTAAACCTCCTCTGAACCACCTCCAACGCATTTACTTCCCTAAATAAGGAGACCAAAAATTGCACACAATCTTCGAGACGTGGTCTCACCAATGCTCTGTTTAACTGAGGCATAACATAACATATTTTCAAATCCTCTCATAATAAAGGATAACATTCCATTAGCCTTCTTAATTACCTGCTTTACCTGCATGCTAATTTTTTGTGACTCATGCACTAGAACACCTAGATTCCTCTGCATTTCTGAATTCTCCATTTATGTAATACTCTGCTTTTTTATTCTTCCTGCCAAAATGAATAACTTTACATTTTCTTACATTATACTCCATCTGCCAGATTTTGTCCTCACTCAACCTATCTATATCCATCTGCAACCTCCTAATATCCTCTTCCCAACATAGTTTCCTAACTATCTTTATGCCATCTGCAAATTTAGCTACCATGCCTTCATTCCCCTCAGTTAAGACAATGATAAAAATTGTAAAAGCTGAGACCCCAGCAACCTTCTATCTTATAGCCATACTAATATGTTACCCATTACACCATGAGCTTTTATTTTCCACAAGAACCTTTGATGTGGCACCTTATCAAACATCTTCTGGAAATCCAAGTACAGTACATCTACATGCTCCCCTTTATCCACAGCGAATGTTATTCCTTCAAAGAACTACAATAAATTGGCTATACATGATTTCCCTTTCACAAAACCTTGTTGACTCTTCCTGATTATCTTGATATTTTCTAAATGCCCAGCTATAACCTCCTTAATAATCAATTCTAACACCTTCCCAAAGAAACATCAAGCAAACTGGCCTACCAAATGCACCACTAGCACCAATTGCAGGAAGGCCTGGGCAACATTCAGGCTTGGGCTGATAAGTGGCAAGTAACATTCATGCCACACAAGTGCTAGGCAATAACCATCTCCAACAAGAGAGAATCTGACCATCTTCCCTTGACATTTAAGGACATTGCCATCACTGAATTACCCAATATCAACATCTTGGGGGTCGCCATTGACCAGAAATTTAACTGAACTAGCCAAATAAATATTGTAGCTACAAGGTCAGATCAGAAGCTAGGAATTTTGTGGCAAGTAACTCACCTCCTGACTCCCCAAAGCCTGTCCACCATCTACAAGGCACAAGTCAGGAGTGTGATGGAATACTGTCCAATTGACTGCATGAGTGCAACTCCAACAACAGTCTGGAAGCACAACACCATCCAGGACAAGGCAGCCCATTTGATTGGCACTCCATCCACCACTTTAAACATTCACTCCCTCTAACACCGATGCTCAGTGACAGCAGTCCATACCATCTATAAGATGCACTGCAGCAACTCACCAAGATTCCTTCAACAGCATCTTCCAAATCCACAACCACTAGCACCTAGAAGTACAATGATGCAGTAGATATGTGGAAACACCACCACATGGAAGTTCCCCTCCAAGCCACACATTATCCTGACTTAGAACTATATTGCTGTTGCTTCACTTTTGCTGGGTCAAAATCCTGGAATTCTCTTCCTACCAGTACTGTGGGTCTACCTATACCACATGGACTGTCATGGTTCAAGAAGATGGCTCACCATCATTTTCTCAAGGGCAAATAGGGATGGGCAATAAATGCTGGCCTAGCCAGCAATGCCCACATCCATGAAAGAATACAAAAAACATACTGCTCAATTCACTACACCACATCACTGACCTAGCTACACTCTCTGGTAATCAGGACTCATACCCAACATTCATATGTGTGTTTCTCTCACCCTCATATACTTAACATTGCGGCAAGCCTCATATTCGCATCTCACAGGTTACATATACTCCCAGCTTCTCATTCATAGCAACCACATCAGCCAGATAGATTGCACCCACTCACTGAAACATTTGCATCTCTCTTCCAGCAGAAGGTGGTGCAGAACTAGAAACAGCAGGAGCTAACCAGAGGGAAGGAGCACCTGCATGTCCTGATCTCCATGGTGTTGACTATTGTAGGTAAACCCACTACTGAGGCCTTGGTCTGTGGCAAGGCTGAAATCATCAAAAATATTGTTATCCTCCTACCTAATCCTCCTCTGACATTGCATCTCACCCTCATTCCACAATCCCTTGTTATTTACAAGCTGCAGATGTTGTGAGCATGCACCTTATCCTTGTGCTTTTTTCCAGTCAAATACCCAAGCAGTGCAACCAGCCCAGGCAGTGGAGGAATACCAACAAGAGAATGATGATGAAGACACAGCAACATCACTTGATTTCACAGTCAGACACTAGCTCAGATATTATACAGCATATCTCACATGGTAGATTAGAGATTCATAAATTTAGATTTTGATTTTCCAGCATGGAAAAGGTGGAAACTCCTTTTGGACCCAGCCAAGAAGCAGTGCCTGATGGTGATTACCAAAGCTTCCATTGCAGCACAAGCAACAGCTAACCAAGGTCTGAATACTACTGTGTAAACACAGTTTGCTGCTATCATGGCTGTGGATTACAACATGCAAATAATCTTGCAGGTCATCCACAGTAATCCAGCAATCTGTCCACTCCTGGGGGTAGTGGAGTGGCTCCATGGAGCACAAGCCTTTTGGCTTCTCTCAGGAAGATCACATCCATCCTCCCACAACTGTGATTACCTGCCAGAAAGCCAGGTGGTGAAGCATAGAACTTGAGCCAACCGTTTACGCACTTATATATTTATTCATTTTTTTTTCAAAAGCAAGCACAGATCAGAAGCAGAGAGAAAACAGCAGCAAAGGAAATCCTGAGCCATCAACTCGTCCAAAATTTAATCATCTGTGATATCCTGTCCTGTTTTCAGCAGAATCTTCCTGGCACAGATCAGCTTTAGCAGTCACCAGCGTATCTATTGGAACCCTACCAAACACTACAGATGATGAACGTGGTCATCCTCACCTCGGAGGAAGAACAAGAAGAAAATATTTATTTACAGAGTTTCAGGCATACAACCCAAGAACAGTTTCAGTCAGCCTATTTATACCCTTTTTGTGCACCTAACACCAAATAAGTGTCCATTGAAAGAGGCACTTTTAAATTATATTTATATAGACATTTTCGCTCACATAAACCAATTAAGTGCCCCATGTGAAAGGGGCACTAATAACACATTGCAACGGAAACAAAAATTCTAAAGAAAACTTAAATTAAAATGTGATTTCCATGGGTGATGATGCACTCCAGCCATCCACCATCCACAGTCGCAAAAGGCCTCAAGTGTACTGTTGGACTCTACTTATTCCCTTTCCAGGGACACCAAGGTGCAGCTGGCTTTTTATGGAGATTATGTACATAATTAGCATAATATTAATTGATTCTCTTCCACCTTTAAATAAAAATTGAGTTAATATGTGCAACCAAAATTTCAAAACAAATTACATCAAAGCGTTCCATTTTCTGTACAAAGCATTACATTAAGAGACATCCCTTTGCCAGGGCCCCTAACAATTTCTTTAGTCATTTCTTTTCATGAAACAATGAATGACTTGCATCTGCCCATTTAATTTTGGAGATTTCTTTTCTCTCCAGCATTTGTTTCAAGCAATCAAGGTCAATCCATAGCCATTTCTAACTCTCACTTTCTGTAAAGTGTGCATTATCCCACAATGAACAATTTATCTACATAACATTCAATGGGTATACTAATATAAAAGCAAAATTGCACGATGCTGGAAATCTGAAATAAAAACAGAAGAAAAAAATGTTGGAAAAACTCAGCGGGTCTGGCAGCGTCTGTGGAGAGAGAAACAGAGTTAACATTTTGAGTCTGTATGACTCTTCTTCAGAGCTAAGGAGAGGTAGAAATATTTAAGGGGGGCTGGAACAAAATAACAGGTAAGAGATAAGTGGGAGTTGAGGAGAGATATCATAGACACAAGACAAAAGGGAGTGTTAATGGTAAGGCTAAAGAAGGTGCTGATAGTGGCATAATCATAAGATAGCAGTTTTAATAACAGCTGAAGGGTCAGAATCACAGAATATACAGTACAGAAGAGGCCCTTCGGCACATCAGGTCTGCACCGACATGTGAGAAACACCTGACCTACTGACCTAATCTCATTTACCAGCACTTGGCCCATAGCCTTGAATGTTATGACATGCCCAGTGCTCATCCAGGTACTTTTTAAAGGATGTGAGGCAACCCGCCTCCACCACCCTCCCAGGCAGCGCATTCCAGACCGTCACCACCCTCTGGGTAAAAAAGTTTTTCCTCACATCCCCCCTAAACCTCCTGCCCCTCACCTTGAACTTACGTCCCCTCGTGACTGACCCTTCAACTAAGGGGAACAGCTGCTCCCCATCCATCCTGTCCATGCCCCTCATAATCTTGTACACCTCGGTCAGGTTGCCCCTCAGTCTTCTCTGCTCCAATGAAAACAACTCAATTCTATCCAACCTCTCTTCATAACGTAAATGTTGCATCCCAGGCAACATCCTGGTGAACCTCCTCTGCACCCCCTCCAGTGCAATCACATCCTTCCTATAATGTGGTGACCAGAACTGCACACAGTGCTCCAGCTGTGGCCTCAACAAGGTTCTATACAACTCCAACATGACCTCACTACTTTTGTAATCTGTGCCTCGATTGATAATGGCAAGTGTCCCATATGCCTTTCTCACCACCCCACTAAAGTGCCCCTCCGCCTTCAGAGATCTATGGACACAAACGCCAAGGTCCCTTTGTTCCTCATAACTTCCTAGTGTCATGCCGTTCATTGAATACTTCCTTGTCAAATTACTTCTTACAAAGTGTACCACCTCACACTTTTCAGGGTTAAATTCCATCTGCCACTTATCTGCCCATTTGACCATCCCATCTATATCTTCCTGTAGCCCAAGACACTCAACCTCACTGTTAACCACCCAGCCAATCTTTGTGTCATCCGCAAACTTATTAATCCTACCCCCCACATAGTCAACTATGTCATTTATATAAATGACAAATAATAGGGGACTGAGCACAGATCCCTGTGATATGCCACTGGACTCTTGCTTCTAGTCACTAAAGCATCCTCTGTCATCACCCTCTGTCCCCTACAACTAAGCCAATTTTGAATCCACCTTATCAAATGTATCCCATGTGCATTTGCCTTCTTTATAAGTCAGTGCTCTGTGAAAACAAAACTTAAGAACAAGTTGCAGATGACCCCACGGGGGTGGTGGAGGGGGTGAGGGGATGGGGGGGTGGGGGAGGAGGTGTTTGGTGAAAAAAAAATAAAATTGGATTTAAAAAGGAGTCAAGATGGAGGAGAGAGTTCCTGGTCAATGGGTATGATCTCTTCAGTAAATCCCACGTACAGAATCTCATTCAAAATATTTGTCAAATAGAACCTACATCCATTGCTTCCTCAAGAGCCAGTGTCTCAGTAGCCAAAGTACTTTTAGCAACCCTTTATATTTCCTTAGCTTCTCAAGCTTAAAGGACATTTTCAATTCTTACCCATCTGAAATATGAAATCAGTTGCACTAGAAGCTGCACTAGTTGCTTCAGGAAGATTAGCATTTGAAGCATTGCTAAATATGACTAGTTTCATGTTCTTTGGGTAAATAAAGATGGGAACCTAAGTATGCATTGTTTACGATTTAAATGTTTTAATGTTTTATTCGTCCTTAATACATTCTCAATTTTAGTTTGTTTCATTGTAGGACTTAACACCAACAGATCAAACTCATCAGCAGTGGTAATCCCTCATGTCGAGGATGATTCTTCCCTATGGATAGCTGGGTTTAAGTGAGATTTCAGATGTTGGCTATGGGTTCGCAGATGGCTTATGAACCTGATATTAGTCCTACAGGATCTCCTACAATGAGAACATCAATTGTCCGCTGGTAGAGGTGCTGATGGATTGTTGGCTTGAGCAGCAGCCCTCTCTTTCACTCTCTCTTGCCATTCTGTCTCTGCTTTGTGGATTGGAAGGTCTACACACTGTTCTCGATGATAGATTTCCATTTTGGTCATCAGTGGGTGTCTGCTTCCCATGTATTAATGTTAATAGAGCAAAACTTCATGGAGGCTTTGAGATTGTCTTTGAAACATTTTCTTTGGCCCCTGTGTGAATGGGTCAACATTGTAGCTCTGAGTAGAGCACCTGTTGGGGCATTCTGACAAGTCTTATCCATCTTAGCTAATGTGAGGTCATTGTGGCCTCTATACTTGGCATATCTGTATCTTGGACGATATTCAGATTGCTTCTTTTGTCTTCCCACTTGATTCACATTCTAAGACAGCATTGGCAATGTTGTCCTAGGACCTCGATATGGTGTCAATAAGTTGCCCAAGCTTCAGCACTGTTGAGAAGCACAGGGAGAACCACTGCCCATTAGACTTTGAGTTTAATGCCAGGTCTAATATCACGATTCCTGAAAACTCAAGCTAGGAATTTACCATAGGCTAAGTTAGTACATTGATGAAGAGGTACTTCAGCAAATCCAATGTCAGCTTTTTGGGATAGGTAGTTTCCAAGATGTGGGAAATATGGGACATTTTCCAACACTTCAACACGAATCTCACTTAATGGCATTGGATTTAATATGTATGGTGTGATGGAGAACTTTTGTCTTCCTGGTGTTTAGAGCAAGTCCCATGCTCTTGTAGGCAGTGAATATGTCAAATATCTGTTGTAGTTATTTTTTTATTATTATTCATTGTCGCTGACTAGGCCAGCATTTATTGCCCATCCCAAATTGTCCTTGTTCAGAGGGCATTTAAGAGTCAACCACATTGGTGATGGTCTGGGGTCATATGTAGGCCAGACCAGGTAAGGACAGCAGATTTCCTTCCCTAAAAGACATTAGTGAACCAGATGGGTTTTTACAACAAATGACAATGGTTTCATGGTCATCATTAGACTTTAAATTCCAGCTTTTTATTGAATTCAAATTCCACCATCTGCCGTGGGTCTTTCGATTACTAGTCCAGCGACAATACCACTGTGCCATTGCCTCCCCTAAGGCTCCTCTATTCTTCAGAGTGACCACTAACTTGTGCATCATCAGCATACTGTGGTTTATTACAGAAGTAATTGTTGCCTTGGTTTTGGTCTTCAGCCTGCTGAGGCTGAAGAGTTTACCATCAGTGCAATTAGTCATTAACAAACTGTGGGAAGCCTGTCAGTGGTAAATTGCAGTGTTCTTGCAAGAAAGGTTGAGAATAGTACTGATGCAATGATATACCCCTGTTTGATGTCTGTTTTGACAGGGAAAGGGTCAGTGGAGGAGCTATTGCAGAGTACTGCTATTTTCATATTGTCATGTAGGGGATGAGCTTAGGTGGGCATACATATCACTGTAGCACCTTCCAAAAGGCAGTTTGATTCACTGACTCAAAGCATTTGCAAGACCAAGGAAAACTAGGTACAAAGGGATGTTCTACTCTGCACGTTTCCTGAAGTTGGTGTGCTAAGAAGATCATGTCGGCTGTTCCTCTAGCAGATTGGAAGCCACGCTAGGAACAGAATCATCCCAGATTTGCACGAAGTGCGGTAGCGGGTGGGAAAAAGGACATTTTACCGCTGGCTGCAATGACGGCTTTTCACACCGTGTTGTCCACTTCTCGCCTCTTTAATTATGCAGCCACAGCAAACAGCCATCCCACTGGTGGCTGGCCTCTGAATCACCCGCCATGTTGTTATCTCATTGTTTCGTCACTCTGGGTACCTTATCTAAACTGCAGCCATCCACACAGTTCTCAATGCTTGCAGGCCAGTGAAGACATGGCCCTAAAGCTAAGAAGAATTCACTGACCTGTCACTGGAATGCCTTTTGGAGGCCCACTATGATGTTCTCTACTCCTACTTTGGCCGCAGGAAGTCCAGCAATCTCACCACTCTGGCTTGGTATGCGGTGGCTATGGTGATCAGTGCCAACACTAAACAGAAGAGTTTGCCCATCCAGTGCAGAAATAGGATGAATAATGTCATCTGTGCTGCCGGGATAAGGCAACCATCTCATCCCTCAAAACTCACACACTCACAAGGCCATCACACATTCACTGGCATCTTACTCACTGCCAGTTCAAGGGACATCACCATTCATTGTCTCACACACACCCTCACATCTCTATCTGACCTCATCTCCTCTGGAGACTGCCTCCTCAACCCTCACAATATTGAGGCCACTTGCGCAGATCAACATTTGCCCCCACACACATCCTGGGTTACCCTCCTCCCCCAGTACAGCCCTTGTCTTGCAGCCCCATTCCTTCCTGAGGCCACTTCTCCCCCTTTCCCCAAGCAAGCCCTAATCCTGCAGCTGCTGAAAAGTCACCCCCACCTTATGGCTGGTCTGATAGGTAGAGACCTGCCTGTGAGCCCCCTAAAAGCGATATGGTGCTGCCTGTGAAGCCTGGCGCAGATGACTGCAAGTGCTGCCCAAAACAAGGTAGACAAACAACTTCAAAGTCCTGAGTGAAGTACAGCTCACCAGGTGCATGTTGCTTATATACAACTGTGAAACATGTCGGTGTGTAATCACACCGACGAGCTTGGATGATCCAGCATAGGGTGGGGTGTGGGATGATTCCAGCCAGCTGGGATTATAATGATATGCAGATGTATTACAATGAAGTTCCCGACGTGCAGCAGTGGGAAACGCAGCCCACCATTGACTGGCGGAGCAAACAATTGCAAACTGGTTTCCCAATGTCGTGAAACCAATTTCTGACCTACCTGCTATTTTCTCCATTCATGCCCACTATGATGCCCGATGACAGTGGACACAGAAAATTCCGCCCTAGGGCTCTGAGAGGGATCTCCTCTGCAATTGGTGAGAGGTGATAAGAAACAACCTAGATAGGACTTGCCAAAAGTTGATAGCAGTGCCATGCCTAGTTGCTACAGTTCGATTTGTCTCCTTTCTTGAAGATTGTGATCATCATGGTGTCTCTTTGAATTTCTTTGTTCTGCCAGAGTTTCACAAATAGGGCATGTATCTGAGAGATCGGTGTGTCTCCCCTATGTTTCAATACTTCACAGAGACAATGTCAGGACCAGGACCTTTGCTGTTTTTCATCTGGTTAACAGCAGTTGTCACTTTGTTGAGCATTGCATCATTGTCCAACCCTACTTCTAATTCTATGTTGTGGGATGTTCTTCAGCAAAAGCAGTTTCACTGTGGAGTTCAGATTGAGTAGTTCTACAAAGTGCTATTTCCAGCGGATACTGATACTGTCTGTATCTTTGAATAGAGTCTTGCTATCTTTGGATCTTACTTGTGTTGTATTGTGTGTTGAGGATCTAAGGATATTTTTGGTTGCCTTGAGAAAGGTGCGCTTAATGCATGTCAACGAGGAGTTGAATTTCCTCAACCATCTCTGTCCGCCATTGTTCTTCAAATTGCAAGTTCTTCTTTGAGCTTCAGCTTTGGCTATCTGCTGGGCAAGCTTCTTTCTGTGGAGCTTGGATCCTGTTGCCAGGTTTGGAATGTAGTCCATTTATAACCGATGAGTTTGCATATTTCTGTATCACTCTCATCAAAGTAGTCTTGGTGCATTTTAATGGTGTGACTGAGGATTCCTTGGCACATATGATGGATTTCAATGATTGCCAGTCATCTTAGACATTGTGTTCCTGTAGTTTCCATTGATGTGGCCTGAAATTACTTGAGTTTGATGTCATTTGACAGGCCAGAAACCACGTAAGTTTTTATTCCACAAGGCAAGACCAAGCAGGCAACCCGCAGAGATTGGCGGGGTTGGGAGGCTGGGGGTGGTCAAATTACAGCATTGGCTCCTTAGCCGGATGGGGTCTCTGTGGATCATGGAGTGGCCATTAAGGAAGGTCCTCCCGGGAACCCACTGGAAGGTTGCCAGAGTTTACCTGGTGGTCCCATGCATCAGTGGGAACTCCGGATGCTGAAGAAATTAATTTGGCCCTTAAATGGTTCAGTTGGCCACACAGACTGAGATTCCTGTCACTGGTAATATGCCAAAGTGACAGAAATATATCAGGTTCTCCTCCCAACCCATTACTCCACTATATTACCAGCCCTCCAGCCTCCCAGGCTGTCTCCACAGGGCTTGGAAAATTCAGCTCATTACATCATCCTTCTGTGAATGCTATTTTTCCAACTGTGGGAGAATCCACTAACATCTATATCAACTATATGCTCTTCCAAACTCCTAACTACTAGCCTTACTTCAGTAGGGATGTAACTTATGTCCACATACCTACTTCATTCTTCCACTGGTCAAATGGTTCAGACTCCAAAAACATCAAAAGGTTACCGAGATTGTAGGTTTCTGTCTGATTAACTTTCACCTTTAGACAACCATCCTATACTACCATGTTATTTTCCAGAAAGTCAGTCGGTGATGACAGAACTGGAGCCAATTTTCACACACATTTAAATTTATTTACTGATTAAACCTTACAAGCTTATGCCTCCTAACCCAACAAACAGAGCTTCAGTCTGTGTCTATGGGCATTCAAGTAAATCACCAGTTAATGCCTACCACATGCATACAATTAAGCATAATCAATAGACCCAAAGAGGCTCAGGGTCATCCTCCAAGATCTTCTACAAGTTGGGTGGTCTAGGGCACGGGTAAGGCATGGGAGGCTGGAGGGCTGGTAATTTAGTGGGGTAATGGGTTGGGAGGAGAACCTGACATATTTCTGTCACTGTGGCATATTACCAGTGACAGGAATCTCAGTCTGTGTGGCCAACTGAGCCATTTAAGGACCAAATTAATTTATCCAGAATCGGGAGTTCCCACTGTTGCATGGAACCACCAGGTAAACTCTGGCAATCTTCCAACCGGCATGTTGGAAGCCTGACATTATCCTGCTCACCTTTTACTGGGGGGATGCTTGGTGTCGTGCAGCAATGTCAGAGCTCTAACTGAAATATGTAAAGAGCCAATTAATTCAGACATTGACCAAACATTCTGGCTTTAAGACCCAGTGCACCACTTTTCTGAGGTCTGTAAAGCTCACCAGGATTAACAAGGCAATAGGATAGTGAGTATTCATTGATTTTTTTTGACAAGTTCGAAAGCCTTTAAAGAGTGAAACGTATAGCACTTACCTGCCTATGCGAGAAACTTGTGCTCAAGGGACTTCGGATGTGTTTTCACTTTTTTAACAGTGGTTTTCAAGCTTTTTTGGAATTTATTTCACATATCTTGCACTTGTCCACTTGAATCTGCATTTCCCAACTGTCAGCCTTTACTGCAGTATGGGAGCAGTTTAAGCAGCTTTGACATGGACCCCTGATGGGGAACAGGCAGAGCAGCACCAACCACACCAACACTATGGACCACAACAAAAGCAGCACCAGAAGTCACACCAACAGCAACACCAGGAGTCACACCAACAGCAACACCAGGAGCTACACCAGCAACTATACCAGGACCCACACCAACTGCAGCACTAGGAGTTATACTGACAACAACACCAGGAATTACACCCACACCAACAGCAGCTCACTGCAACGCAGCCACATACCTGTCCACAGGGCAGTGAGGCTGAAGATGGCACTCCAATTTGAAGGAATTCTTACCACCCAGCTCTGAGTTTACAGCAGATGACCAGTTTTCCTAACACAAAGAAGCAGCGCTGCCTCAAGAGACTCAGGCTTTCGTCGCTGTCATCTGCTGCCTCTTGGTACAAAACCCCAGTTTTGTAGTCCCAGTAACAACGCATTATTAGCGGAAATCAAGGTCACACAGCCTTGAATGTCTTTGACTGTGACTACTCCCCAGGGTACATTGGTGACACCTGCAGAATTTCATAATCTGCTGCCCGCAGGAGCTTTTCTCAGGTGACCAAAGGCATGTTTACATCAACTTTGCTATTGATGAGGCTAGTCAGACACAAAGGACTCTCATATTTGCAGCAGTCACTGGATTGCCACAGCCACAAGGAGTCATTGACTGCACCCATGTGGTAAACAAGGCATGCTCAGATTAGCCTGGAAAACTTGTCAATTGACAATGATTCTATTCCCTCAATGTTCAGCTGGTATGTGACCACCACAAGAACATAAGAAATAGGAGCAGCAGTAGGCTATTTGCCCATTCAAGCCTGCCCCGCCATTCAATAACATCATGGCTGATCTGCCCCAGGCTTCAGCTCCTCTTTTGTGCCAGCTGCTTATAGCCCTCAATTCCCAGATATTTCAAAAATCTATCTGCCTCCTCTTTAAATACTTCCAGTGATCCAGCCTCCACAACTCTCTGGGATAGATAATTCCCAACATTCACTACCTCTGAGAGAAGAAATTCCTTCGCATCTCAGTTTTAAGTCAGTACCCCCTTATTCTGTAACTATGTCCCCTCGTTTGAAGTTCCTCCTCTAGTAGAAACATCTTCTCAACATCTGCTCTGTCGATCCTCTCAGAACCTTGTACGTTTCAATAAGATCACCCCTCATTCTTCTAAACTTTAATGAATAATGTTTAGCCATTCTTGATAAGTCAACCCCTTCATCTCAGAAATCAGCCTAGTGAATCTCTTTTGAACTGCCTCCAATGCCAGAATGCCATTTCTTAAAAACGGGGACCAAAACTGTACACAGTACTCCAGGTATGGCCTCACCAACACCCTGTACAGCTGTAACAAGACTTCCCTATTTTTAAACTCCAATCCTCTAGCAATACAGGCTAAAATTCCATTTATCTTCTTAATTACTAGCTGCACCTGCATGCTAACTTTTTGTGTTTCATGCACAAGAACACCCAGATTCCTCTGTGCTGCAATTTATTGGAGTCTCTCTCCATTTAAATAATAGACTATTATTCTGCCCTCTGATTCTTCCTACTAAAGTGCATGACCTCACACTTTCCTACATTAAACTCCATCTGCCAAGTTTTTGCCCACTCACTCAACCTATCTATAACTCCTTGCAGATTCCTTATGTCTTCATCACAAAATATCCTCCCACCTATTTTTGTATCATCAGCAAATTTGGAAACATTACACTGCCCCCTTCCCCAAGTCATTAATATTGATAGTAAATAATTGAGGCCTTAGGGCTGATCCTTGTGGCACTCCATTAGTTATGCTTTTCCAACCTGAAAAAGGCCGATTAATCTTGATTCTCCATCTTCTGTGTGTTAACCAATCCTCAATCCATGCTAATACATTACCCCCAATATCGTAAGCTCTTATCTTGTGCAATAACCTTTTATGTGGCACCTTATGAAATACCTTCTGGAAATCCAAATACACTATGGGTAGGATTTTCCCATCAGTGAGCTGGGGGCGGGGCCCGTTCGCCGACGCGTAAAATGACGCGCAGTGACGTCCGGTGGAACTCCCGATATCACCGCGCCCCATTTAAATTTTCCAGTAGGCAGGGGCCTTTCAGGTTGGTGCGCAGGCCAGGAGCCCCGGCAGGAATTAGGAAAAGCATGAAACCTCATCCACCGGCCGAATGAGGTTTCATGTAGGCTTTAAAAAATTTTAATAAAGTTTTTGTAAAAATTATGGACATGTCCCGACTCATGTGACAGTGTCGCATGAGGGGACATGCCAGGGAAATTTTATTATTCTATTTTTAGCATTTTAACATTTAGAACCAATCTCCCTGTGGCAACACTTAGCCTCAGGGAGATGAGTGCGCTCTTTTGTGTGCATGCGCGAAAGAGCGCACTCTTGATTTTGGGATTTCCCCCCCGCCCACACAGGGAGCACATAGCGCTTCTGTGCAGACATCATGCTGGGTGGGCCTTAATTGGCCTTAATTGGCCCGCCCACGTAAAATGGCACCGCGCCTCCAGTCGGGGGTGCTGATCGGAAGCGAGCCTGTGCGCGCCCACCCTTCAACTTCACCCCCAATGGGGAGAAAATCCTGCCCTATATTCAACAGTTCGCTTTTATCAACTCTGCTCATTATATCCTCAAAGAACTCTGGCAAATTGATCAAACATAATTTCCCTTTCACAAAACGAAATCGATTCTGTTTTATTGTATTAAGTTTTTCTAAATGTCCTGCTATTTCTTCTGTAATAATGGACTCTAGCATTTTCCAATGACAGATGTTAGGCTGACTGGCCTGCTTTTTGTCTCCCTCCCTTCTTGAACAGGGGCGTCACATTAGCAGTTTTCCAATCCGCTGGGACCCTCCCAGAATCCAGTGAGTTCTGGAATATTTCGACCAATGCCTCCACTATCTCCACAGCCACTTCCTTTAAAAGGTATTTTATGGTAGGTATTTATAACTGTCTATGCAAGATATCCTAGAAGGTACCGTGAGTAGCTTCTGCACCAGTCCCACCTCTCACAGATTTTCATACCTCCAAACAGAGTCAGTAGGTGGCTCCTTTGAGTCAAGGGCTACCCTCTTAGGAAATGGCTGATGACACCTTTGAGAAACTCTACCTCTGATGTTGAGAAAAGGTACAACTGGAGCCACAGGAGTACAAAGACAACCACTGAGTAAACCATTGGCCTGTTGAAGATGCTATTCTGGTGCCTTAATAGATCTGGGAAGCCCTTCAGTTATGTACCAGTAAGGGTGTTCACAACGATAGTAGTCTGCTGAGCCTTGTACAACATTGGTACTGCAGAGTAGACTGGAACTGCAGGAGGAGGAGGAAGGTGGTGGCTGCTCTGAATCCTTGGAAGAGGATGAGGAGGAAGAGCAGAATAAAGAGAAGCCTGATATGGCCAGGGGACTTGCAACTGCTCACCTAACTGCCAGAGAAACATGCAACAGACTCATCCAGGCACAATTCCAATAGCCTGATTAGGTGAAGTCTTATGGCACTGTCAACTTTCCTCACCACCCCACACACCCACCCCCAACAAAATCATTTCCACAGTCAAGAGTTCCTCAATCACACTCACACCCTTTGCTCACCTTCTATTCTGGTCATACCATTCAAGGTGAATACCCATTTGGCAATAATGGAAATGGCTGGACAATGAAGACTTGAAATAAAATGCTTGATTCATTAAAAATGTTCATTTGCACAATGAGATTGATATTGTTATAAACATTCAAGTCTCCCTCTCCCACTATCTATTACCCATATGTAGCACTAGCCTGTTGCTTCAGCAATTCTGGGAAAGAGGGTTGTAAAACTCCATGAGAGATAGAAATTATTCATATGGTTTCCTAGAATCAAGGAAAATTTTGGAATTTGCAGTTAATTTGCATTAGGGGAGCACGCCTTGTGTGTCATGTGCCATAATGATTGTGATTCAGGGTGGAGGCTTGGTTAGAAGGTTCTTTTTGCTGACAGAAGAGGAGAGAGGAAGTTATAGCATTGGTGAAAACTGCATCTCACTGGTTGAGAAAAAATACCAACTTTATTATTCATCACATGGAACGCTGGGAAGATTGTGTGAGGGAAAAGCTGCCTGAAGATTTGCTCTAGCTTACAGATTGTGGGAAGAAATCTACAGTAGTCCACACAGAGCCTTGTGGCAGAAAACAGTCAGCAGAGTTAACTTGTAAAGCTGTGGAAAGGCAGTGGGATATCTGTCAGCAAACCAAACAAGGAGCTGAGGCATCCACAGTCATGAGGTTTGTAATGAAAAGATGGAGGGTTGCATAATGAAAGAAGTCCCATAGAACTTGCACCTCGAGCAATTGCTAGAATAATAGGACATGTAAAGTAAATTCTGGAGGGCTGTGACATACCTTTTGGGTTGGCCCCTGGAAAAGTGAATGAATCTTCAA
Source organism: Carcharodon carcharias (assembly GCF_017639515.1). Classification (NCBI taxonomy): domain Eukaryota; kingdom Metazoa; phylum Chordata; class Chondrichthyes; order Lamniformes; family Lamnidae; genus Carcharodon; species Carcharodon carcharias. The sequence goes on along the minus strand of NC_054469.1, from coordinate 138,877,922 downwards.
GGTTTCATGAAATAAGGGAACTGTTGCATGGTGGGGGGTGGGAGGGGGGGGGGTAGTAAAAAATAGAACTGAGTTTATAGGTAACTTTTTATCAGATATGACATTAAGTTAATAGTGCTCATTTTGTTTAATTCTATTTTGGCGTACAATAAGACTTGTTTAAAAATATGAAATCCTGTGGTGTAGGTCTGTTGATTAATTGATGGGAGTTTGGACCTCTTTAAATGTTAACAGTCCCTAACAGGGTTCTAGGAAGTGAAGAGAAGGTGGGGAGGCAGAGCTGGATATATTCATCAGAATACCTTGGCTTGATAATAAACACCAAAGTCACATACAAGAATGAAATCCAGGTTATGTTAACTATGACAAGAGGCATGACCAGTGATTTAAATAGAATCTGGAATCCCAAAAGCATCAGCATGAAGCTGAAAAAACATGGAGTGCAGTCACTAGTGTTGCACTCTATGGATGCAAGAGTTGAACTCTGGAGAAAGAGGATGACAGGGAGATAACAGCTTTGAAGATGTGAGTATAACACAGGATGTTCAGTATCAGTTGGATGCAGAGAAAGACAAATGAGTGGATTAGATCAAGGGTTGCTAAGTATGCTTAGAGAGAGAAAGATAGCCAAGTATGGATATGGAAACAAAGACCCGTCAGCCTTGTCCTCAACAATTGAGGGAGAAATTGAAGGTAAATACAGAAGAGGAAGAAAAAATGGGATGAGCACATTAACATTGAGACCTGGACTGAGGGAGTCTTGTAGAAAGCCAGAGAAGAAGGAAGGTGGACACAAACACCAGAATACTATGGTGAAAATGAACAAAAAAATGTGGAAAATGATGTTGGTTTCAGATGACATTGCTAAGGAGCAACATTTGAATGCGAAAAAGTGGGGGAGGTCAATGTCAGATTCTTGGGGAAGACACTAGTTGTACCTGTACAGGAATGGAAAGAGTAGCCATTGCAAGTGATTCTCTGGCTACAATTAGGTAGTTAAGAATGGAATCAGGTCAGTGCAGTCTCACCCAGCTGGGTGAAGACGCGAGGCATTGGAGGAGAATGGTCAACCATGTCAAATGCTGCAGACAAATCAAGAAGGATGAGGGATATTTTGTTACAGCAACATAGGAGGTCAGTGAGGGCATTGATGAGAGCCAGGGGCAGAAACCTGATTGAAGGTACTCAGATATGGAGTTCTCAGAAAGATGGACATAGATTGGAGAGGCAACAACACATTAAAGGACTTTGGAGAGGAAAAAGAGGTTGGAGATTGGGTAGTTGTTTGCAAAAGCAGAGAGATCAGTGTTGTTTTTTTTGAGGACAGAAGTGGTGCCAGTAGATTTGAAGGAAAGGCAGACAGTACCTCAAGAGAGAGAACTGTTAGCAATATCAGCTAACGTGGGAGCTAGGAAGGGAAGTTGGGTGGTCAGTAGTTTAATGTGAATAGGGGAGAGAAAAGTTGATAGGTCTCAAGGATAAGATTAGTTCAGAGAGACAATGAGGGGAGATAAGAGAAAAATTTGATAAAAGATCTGGACTAGAATGTGGGGAGCCTGAGAGGAAGTTTGGCCAATGGGTTAGGGGAATGAAGGGAAGTGGCAGAGGGACTTGATCAGATGGTCTCAATCTTCATGACAAAGAAATCCATGAGCTCCTTGCACTTGTTGGAGATGAGGGTGGAAGAGACAGGGGAAGGTTTTAAGAGGACAGTTTGCAGTAGGGGAATGAGCCAGGGTTTACCTTTGTATTTAAGAGTGATCCTGGAATAGTGAGCAGATTTAGCAGACAAGAGCAGGACATAATAGTTTCTGCCAATGCAAAAACTGATCAAGAACTAAATAAAACTGTCCTATGAGGTTCATATAATACACAATTAAAATGATATACTTTGGAATAATTTTAAGGCAGTAATGTCAGTCCAGATTCAAAGGATAATTGAGCTTTGCTCTGTTTATGATATTATCCTAACCGTTCAATAATAATCTGTCTTTGAATCATTCCCATGCTCCCATTATCCTATGAAATATTTCTAATTAAATATAAAAAGGCTTTAGGATATATAATGTGTAAAACTTAAGGTTATCCATTTTGGTTTAATTTATAAATAATAGAATGAAAGAGATCCAATTTCATTATTCTTTTCCTAGAACTTAGTTCATATTAGTAATCATTTGAATTATGATAAACATAATTCACAAAAACATCACATCCAAACAATAACTATTCAACAAGAATGATGAAAGTTGTTAAAATACTTGTAATACAAGTATTGTGCAATAACATTATCAGTTATGAAGAAAGATTAAACTTGTTTCTCTCACCACATATGTTACTTGACCTACAAAACATTTTCAGCTTTTTCTGTTTTAATTTGCTTCAGATCTCAGAATTTAATTTCAGCTGAAGCTTTACTGCGGCTGAGAGTAAATTTGCAAAACACTTCTCCTTGATTAAAGGAAGGTGGTATATACTGTACTGGTACAGTTCTATCATTTCCACATTAACCTAATGTTACAATCAGGTGAGGAGGGGTTGAATGGCTCCCCTCTTTTCCCACTCCTCGTTAGACTAGAACAGTTTATTTTTAAAGCCAATTCAGTGAGAGTTTAACTGTTTACATGCTGTGACTATAAAAGAAAGACACAGATTTTTAAAATTTTTTGAAAAAAAAGGATAGTTTTATGAGATAGAGAGGGTCACACAGAAATCTTGGTTTTTCAACATGCCATTTGTTTATGCTGGTCTGTGCAGAAAACAGCTGCTTAAACAACCCAACCCATAAGGTTAGCTGGCTTGTCACATGACCCTTTCTCTCCAGCTTCCCAGTTACCCCAAATATGGTCATAGTATATTAATTCCAGGTGCATGGCTTATTTGATTAGATGTCTGAACAAATTCCTTTCATAGCCAGAGTTCCATTGTCCAAGTGATTGCCTCTAATAGTTTGTCTGCACCCAGTTGATTGTCTGGATGCTTTGCTAATGAGCAGGAGATTTCCCCCATTCATACTCCTTCAAGCCAATTGTTCTTGGTGAGATTTTGCAAACAGGTTGACTCTACCTCATGACCTTGGAGTGTAGAAGGTATGGTGATGCAAATATGCAGCCATCTTTGACTGTGATTTCAAATCCTTGGAATGTGGCTTTAGTCTTTTTTAAAAACTTAATTAGTGGTTTCCAGCCAGTAAGTTCACTAAGTCATTTCTTATAAAGCATAGTTTCACAACACTAATTAAATGAAATATTTGGTTAATTGATGCTGTTGTAAATATCTAGTTCATAATTCATATATTTTAGAGTATAATTTTTAGTTTTAGGAATTAAAGCTTTAACTGTAGATAAATGGGGGCATCTGCTTTAAAAATTAATAAACAACTTTCATGTAAAGGCAAACTAAATAAGCCTATGTTTAATTAACCTGTGCTTAGCTTACAAGGTCAGAGTTAATACTGAAAAATGAATGATTCATCTATAAGCTTGTAATGGAGACAGAAGTTCTGGAGGTAAGGTAATAAAACTCCATTAGAAATATAACTTGTTCATGTGGGTTACAGAATCAGAGTTATGCTGAAAGTAAAATTTCTTGTTTATATTTCTGTTTGAGACTATCCCAAATATTATCATAGAGATGGGCTGTGGGGGTAGAAAGTTAGCTTGTATTAATTATCTGGATGTTTGCTCAGGAAGCAGGTAGTTGTAGTTTTGCTTTTGTGTGGACTGCATCCCACTGGCTGGAAAGAACAAATAGGAGATAACTGTTAGTCAGGTCTGCATTATAAGCAGAGAAAATACTAAATTTATCATTCACCGCACAGAATATGGGTAGGACTCAAGCTCAGTTTAGAATTCATGAGGGAAAATGAATTTGGAAGATTTGCCTAGCTCAAAGCATGAGGAAGAAATCTACAGTGGTCCATGCAGATCCTTGTGGCAGAAGACAGTTTGCAGTTAGTTTGGAAGCAGTCAGCTTGGAACAGGCAGAAAGATAATATCTGCCAGGAATTGGGAATCAGCTGTGGGATCAGCAGCTGTACATAAACTGTCAGAGCATAGAAGACCATTACAAAACAGGTGTGTTCCTGAGGTTTAAGTCCCTAAGTAAGAGTGCAGTGAAGCCTAAGTTTGAGCTCAAAGGTTCACAGAGAATTTGGAAGATTGCTTATCTCAAAGCTGATGAAAGGATCCCCATGAAGTTTCATACCTCGCAGAATTGCTGGAACGCTGAGGAGAAATCAAAGTGACTTCCAGGGGTCTGTGACATACCTTGCAGGTTGATCCCTAAAGAAGTGAATGAGCCTTCAATAGGGTTGTAATGTATAGGGGAATTCTTGGGGGAAGTAAAAAAGTAGAACTGAATTAATATCAAAAGTAACTGTAAACTGTAGTGTTAATAGTGTTTGCTCTCTTTAATTCTTATTTACAATAAAAAAATATATGTTTGTTTAAAAATGAGAAATCAGCGGCGTAATTCTATCAGTTAATTATGGGGTGTTCGGATTTCAGTTTAAACATTAATACTCCTTAGCAAAATTGTAAATATGCATATTACTCTTTTGCATTTTTCTGTTACATATCTCAGCACAAACTGGAATACCACTGTATATCATTGGACGCATTTTGTGATGTACGTAATATGTTGTAGCACAAATATAATGGCTCGGAATTTCTAATGTGGTGCATTTTTCCCAAAGTCATAACTTAGACTGTTGTATTCCCCAACCTTTCAATAGTGAATTTATGACAAAGCTTTCTGGAAAAACCATTTAAAAACACCACAGCGAGTATAGAAACAACTTAGAATTGAAGCAGCCAATGGACATCTCTATTCCAACAGGAGTACTGTAGTCTGAACACATGGCTCAAGTTGACAATGACCTACTTTCTTTTCTTGAAAATTATATGTTAAATGAGTCAAAATAAGATAAAAGCAAAAAACCGCGGATGCTAGAAATCCAAAACAAAAATAAACTGGCAGACCTGCTGAGTTTTTCCAGGTATTTTTATTTTTGTGTTAAATGAGTCTTTATATTTATCTTAAGAAACAAAAAGTGATTTAATTTGTGAGAGCTGACTAGATATGAACAACTAAAGCCTGTTTTAATTCACCTTTAGTACAATGTGCATCTCTTCAAAAACTCCTAGTAGGTGCACTCAACAAGAATATTAAACTATCCATGGAACCAAACTTTTTATGTGCCAATCCAATTTCAAAGCCCTTCTTAAATATAAAAATGCAATATTATGAGGTTTTGGAAATTATTTTTGCACAACAATAAATTATTTGCCTAGTTTTCCCTATAATGCATGACATTCCCTGTTGATGGTTTTAAACGTATTCCAGGAGTGAATTCTGGTTGGAGAAAGATAGCCATAGAGTAAACAACTATCTTCTGAGGTCCACTCTTACTGTTAATTGCACAGAGTCTTGGTAGTCATAAAATAAATATGGAATTGTTTTAGAAGAATGTATGAAAATAAAATGAATTCAAAACCAAGAAATGGTCCCGCCACCTGAAAATAAACTATCAGAAAATTCCAATAAACTAGCCAATCAAGGAAATTTGCCATTGCTAATGCTTTGAATGGAAGTTTTTAAATTAACTTTTAACAATTTGGATGAAGGGTATTGCTGGAGCAGTGCAGAGACCAGTAGGTTTTGGCATGTAATTAGTAATGGCAGAAGTCACTTGTGGCAAAATTTCTTGGACTTTCAACATTATAATGGGGCATGTTTTCAAGTCAATTTGGGCTAAGGTTACAATTTTAAGGTTGAACAGCATCAGGTAGACAAGTACTTTGTTTTGCTATACAAATTATCAATCAAATATGAATAAATCTCAAATCCCAATAGACATTATAATACAATAGAAGTGAGCCTAAAACAATTACAATCATATTATGTGTATAACAACAACAATGACTCATATTTATACATTGCCTTTTATGTAGGACAAATGTCTCAAGGCACTTCAGAGAGGCATGTAGAAAATATGAGCATCAAACCAAAGGAGGAAACACAAGAATGGGAGTTTTTAATTTGAGGTGTTGGGGAACTGGGAGCCAATAGAGATCAGTGAGGACAGAGGCAATAGGTGAGCAGAAGTTGGTGCCTTTGAAGACAGGGCAGCAGAGTTTCACATGAGCTGAGGTTTATGGTGGGTGGAGAATTCCAGGAGAGTATTATAATAGGTGGATCTAGAGGCATCAACATAGAGAGATTCAGCAACAGATGGTCTAAGACAGGAGAAGAGATGAATGATGTTACAGAAGGGGATGTGGCCATCTTTATGAAAGATAGAATATAAGATCCAATAGGACAACTTCCAAACATAAGGGATTTAGAGGCATGAAAGTATCAGTTATCAATGTAGACTAACAAATTATATGCTTTATATAACTATATCTGGTTATATAGGATATGAAAATCATTGTTATCTGTTTTCTTTAAATAGTAAAATTAAGTACTCTATTAAAATATTTTAATGATATTTGTCATGATAGAAATTGGTATTTGATGAAAAATGGTGTGAAATAGCAGCAATGTCAAGCTCCCTAGTAGTGTTCCAACATGCAGCCTTAGCTCCCAATCTACAAGCAACACATTTCACTGAACTGAAATTCTTTCATTCTTCATTATTATAACCCAGATATCTCAGATCTGAGGCTGGTATAATTATCATTTTGCATTGTTGACTTTTGTCACCTAAATGCTACGTTCTCCACAGATGCAGAACAATTTTACTAATCCCTATGCCAGTATCACAAAACAGAATTCTGAATGTGTCAGTAACTGTTCAATAAATAATAGCAAAATAAATCTGTGGGTGCAATATCATAGCCTTATCTCTACATTATATGGAGGTGAATTTCCATAGAGGTTCTTTTGGTGGTCGGCTGTAACTTTGTGGGGAGAACAGCAGAAACTCTGAAAAATGGAGTAAAAGGTTTTAATGCTATTTTTCTGGGGCTCCTGAGGTTCTTCTGCTAATGTTATGGTGGATGAGCAGCAGAAACACCACAGAGATTTACTCCCAAAATTTCAAATGTTTACCTAAATGTTGCTTTAGTAAAATGCATAACTAAAACCAATTTTTGTTACTGTTATTTTGCCCCATTGCCCTAATTTAACTGCAGCACCAATTATTTTTTCTCATCACCTATTCTGGATTTTCATGGATTCACTAAATTTTGTATTGATTTTGTGATCTACAATTATTTTACCATTATTTTGTTAGCAATTTATGATGGTGATACATATACCATATAAGCATGAGAAGATTTGGTGAGAAGATTTATACCTTGAAAATGTCAAACATGAAATAATTGTAAGGGTCAAAAATAGACTATGGAAGTAATATATGTAGAAACACTTTTAAAGTGTTTAAAGAAACAATTTAAAATTTTTTACTGACATACATATTCGCTAGTAAAGTAATTGTGCCAGCTACAAGGCAATTTTTTTTAAAAAAACTAATCTTATAAATTGAAATATAAGGTTTTTGAAAAATGTGAACTAAAGTGCATTTCAATAATTGGTAGTTGATAGTAATACCAATGATTGTCAACTTTACACTTCACAGAGCTTACTGGAGCTTACAAAAACATTTTGAAATGAGATTATGTGGATTTTTCAACTTTATACCTTGCTACTAGATAGCAGCTTTAAAGATTACGTCCATGGAGAGAAGAATCATACATTTAACACTGGGATTAATACACCACAATTATGTTTGTGATCTTCTTTACATAAGAAATAAGAAATAGGAACAGGAGTAGGCAATTCAGCTCCTGAAATCTGCACCACCAATCATTAAGACCATGGCTGATCTGATTGTGGACTTAACTCCACTTTCCTACCTGCCCCCCATAATCCAAGACTTCCTTGACAATCAAAAATTTGTCTGTAGCTCAACCTTGAATATACTCAATGACCCAGCCTCCACTGCTTGCTAGGGAAGAGAATTCAAAACATTAGCCAACCTCTGAGAGAAGAAATTCCTCCTCATCTCTGTCTTAAATGGGAGGCTCCTTATTTTGAAACTGTACACCATAGTCCTACGTTCTGTCTTGAAGGAAAACATCCTCTCAGCATTTGCACTTTCAAAACCCTCAGACACTTATATGTTTCAATAAGATCAACTCTCATTTTTCTTAACTCCAATGAGTATAGACCCAAACTGCTCAACCATTCCTCATAATGCAAATTCCTTATCCCAGGAATCAGCCTAGTGAACCTTCTCTGAAATGCTTCCAATGCAATTATGTCCCTCCTTAATAAGGTGACCAAAGCTGTACACAGTACTCCAGGTGGTGGTCTCTTGAATGTCCTGTACGTTGTAGCAAGACTTTCCTACTTTTATACTTCATCCTCCTTGCAATTAAGGTCAACATTCCGTTTGCCTTCCCAATAACTTGCTGTACTTACATGCTGACGTTTTGTGATTCGTGTAGAAGGACACACAAGTTCCTCTGCATCACAGAATTCTGCAGTCTTTCTCTATTTAAATAATAATATTCTGTTTTAATGTTTAAATTAATGTAATAAAAAACAATGAATTTAATAAAGGTTGTAAATAACATGGCATCTACAAAATTATAGGATTATAAGAGAATAATTGTGAATAAAATTTTTCAAGTGTGGGATTGAGTTTGCTGAAGTTAACTAAAGTTTTACTTGTTTTGCCGTGAATCAATATTCACCAATGAGCTACTTATACAGAGAACTCATCAAAGGTAAAGTGGATAAAAGGATATGCAAGCCATTTTACGATATGTATTTGCAACATTGATTGAAGGATAATTTGTCTTTCAATTGTTTTCTCCAAGTATTGGATATTCATATTTCACAAATTGCTAAAAATTTCCAGGTAAACTTTGTTCCCTTTTAATGATCTAAACAAAACATTTGCTGAAAAGTGAATTTTTTTGATGATTTAGGAAGCAGGACAATTATAAATAAATCAGCAACATAATGTTGATTAATGACTGATTATAAATAAAAGGCATTTACTCATAATGTTCCTAGGTTTCAAACTCTGAATATATTTTTTAAAAGCCATGAAGAAGAAAAATAAAGTGATAGTAAAACTAAGAAAACATGTTTAATATTTTTAGCAGGCTGTATAATAATCAAATAAAAAAGTAAACAGTTGCAGATACTACTTACCTAAAACAGAACAAGAAAATGTTGGAATTGGTCAGCAGGTCAGTCAGCATTTATGGAGAGAACAAAGGAATTAACCTTTCTAGTGTGTTGTACCTTTCACCTAACTAGTTTTGACAAATGATCCACACCCAAAACATTATTTCTGTCTGACCTACTGAGGGTTTACAGTATTTTCTGTTGTGCAACAATTAAGTCTTGTTAAGTAATTTGAACAAACAAAAGTAATTTCCCTAAGGAGGTATTAGATTCCAACTTTCACCATCCTACTTGAAGGGAGTCAACCTTTGGAAATATCTCTTTTCAGCAAGATTAAGAAATAAGATACAAAATAAAAATCAAATTGAAAAGAAGTTAGAATATTTAGCTATGTGTATGCAATTAGACACCTTAGCTGAATTCAGCCAAAATAAAACTACAAAACAAATAACAAGGCATTGAATAAGCATGAACTATACAAAGCAATAAAAATAAGAAAGTAATTTTCAGTTTGTTTAAATTAATTGAAGTTGTTTATCCCTCACTTATGAGACCAGCCTTAATTCCATAAAGCAATAATTTGAATATTATCAATATATTCCAATGCTTTCAGAAAATGCCAAATGTAATTTTATCTATAGACAGGTCGAAGAAGGTTAAAGAACAGTGAGATTTCATTATATCATATAATCAGGTTCAAGTGATTTACCATATTAGATGCAAGTACATCAGGCATATTTGCAACATTGGAATTATTAGATATTGAAGAACCTTAGAAACATTACATTTCAAAGATATTTTAAACTGTACATTAAACAATGAGGATAAATGTTGTATTTGCTCACTTGTTTTCATGTTTATAAGGACGGAATTTTGAATATAGGTTGAACAGAGAACATAATACTAAACCTTATTCAGTCATTAAATGGCTCGTTCTTGTACAATTTAATAGATTTCATTCTAGGAACATAAACAGAACTGAGGAAACTAATGTCATAAACAGTGAAAGATATTCATTCTACATGTCTCCATATTTGAAAATTCCTTATTTAATTACATGCTATACAAACACTGCATGTTAACACTACAGCTAGCTTAAAGAAGAAATTTCTCTTACACTGTAAAATGAAGCAATTCATCTTTTATGGTAAATTCCCCAAAATGTTCATATGGTTATGGATGTTTAGAAACACTAATTGCCTTTCATCCATCCATAAATGGCATCCAAATCAGACCAAACACTTTTTTCAACAGGAAATATTTCAAGATCAGAGAGATTTTTCAAGAATGAGGAATAGGACATTGCATCTTTGACACATTAGCCTGCATTTACAAAATACTTTCATTGGTTATAAATAAACCGAGTTTCTAATTATCATGAATTATTTTGTGTGGGGGCTGGGGGCAGGTATGACCTGAAGCCAAAGCCTATAATATTGATCTGCAACATGAAATTCTTTCTGTGCCCAACCAATCCTAAGTTTTTATGAAGAAAACTTTGTAGAAATATTTATTTCTAATCACTAAGCATATAGAAATTTAGCAAAAGAAAGAAGGATTGTTCCTATTAGATAACAAAGTGTTTAGTTGTACAGATTTATAAGTGTTGGAGTACAGTAATTGTGGGCATAACAAACTTAAAAGGCACTTGATAGTAATGAAAATACTATGCATTAAAATGCATGCCTGTAATGATTAATTTATGAAAGTTTAATTCTTCATTTAATTAATTATTAGGATTATTATAAGCATTATGTGTAAATATATGTGTGTGAGTCATCAGTTGTTTAGAATACAGTAGGTTTTGGATTTTCCAAAACTGTCAAATAATGGAAATGTCAATTCTATTTTCCACTTTACTTCTTTCAATATTTGAATAAATTATCAACTGTTTATTTCACTATGCTTTGTACTATTATTTTTATATTGTGCATGTAATGTATATTTATATTTTATGAGTGTTGTAGGAAATACTGTTCAGAATGGAATTATTTGACCCCTCTACTATTTGACACCTCTGTAATACCCAAAACACAGATAGTGTTATACATCAAAAATATGTACAAATATACACATACTACTAATCTTTAATAAAAGGCAATAAAATTACATAAATCACTCATTCAAAGGGTATATTCTAATTCATAATATTTCAGTTTATAATAGTAGTTGTGACAGAGCAAAATATTGTTTATGCAGTTCTGGTTCAAAACTTGAAATGAAAGATCTTTCCAACATCTGCTGAGTTAACAATCAGCACTGAACTCTGCTAAGGTAACAATCAGCAGAGAAATAAATGACTTATATGTACCCAGCCATTCATCCTTAACAAAGAAGCTGGAGACCAAACACATCATTAAATCAATTTACCCATCTTATAGGATGTAATGTGTCAGTAAATTATTTTTTTTACGTTGTTGCTAAAGATCAGAATAAAAACAACTCAAAATCCAAATGCCAAGTTTATTTAGGGTTTGTTTCACAACCAAATTACTTATTCTGACTACACAACAGATTAAAATAGCCTGTTTTTCGAAATCAGTGCTTATTTATATCCTAGATTTTTGGCCTCTGTAAAACAAAATTGGCAACTTAATCTAAAACATTTACAGCCATGTTTCAAAACAGCTTGATGGCAATGAAAGTTACACCTTCTAATGGAATTGACCTTAATTCAATTATTTCATTTAGAATGTCAAATGAGAATAAATGTGATAAATATCTGCTTCTTTACAGTGAAAAGGAGAGGCAAGTTATATTAATCACATTTACATCCACTAAATACACTATGAAGATAATTTAAGGCATATTCATGAATAATGCTGATGTATTGTTGCAGCTCAGCTTTCTATGTTATCTATAGAATTCACTTTGTGTAGCTGAAATATGATAATTTTAGAGGATAAAAAGCATACCACAAACATTTGGTGTTGACATGCACATTAAACATTATTTATTGCTGCATGTAAGTAAAATACAGAAGGCTAGATGGTTACTTTTTCTAAAAACATAGAGTTCTAATTTAAATAGTTTCAAAATGAACACTTTGCTTTCTTTGAAAGTTACAAAGCATTCTAATAGTGGTAAATGATTACAACATGTTTGACAGTTCCAAATCAGAGTCAGTTGTGAGCATATTCCAGGCTCCAAATGATTATTAAACTTACAGAACAGTTGCAATGTCACTGTCACTTTCCTTTTATGATTGTTATTCTCTATTTTTTTAAATTCTGCAACTGATTCTGTAATTACTCTATTACAAGATTAAACATCCAGTTAATTCAATCTATGTCACCACTTTCTTTCATACTCATAAATAGATAAAACTCATATCATATTTTATGTAGTGTGCATGAAAATAGTATTCCTCTTTATCATGTTCATTACATTAATTCCAGAATCTAATCCACTTGTGAATAAGAGGTATGACATCTTTTGTCCTGTATTTAAGAACTACTTTGAACTTTCTCAAATTTTCTCTTTGCTTCATTGTTGGTCTTCAAAAGAAAGGTAAATTAAATGTTCAAAAATGTGAATAAGCAAGGGTATGTCAAACAAATAAAATATTGGGAAAACACAGAACATTAGGTCTGTAATTGAATGCATATTTATAATTTTATTACATTTTAATATGCACAGCATTCACTGAACACATACATCATGATTCATAAATTCAGTATGGTATATTTTCAATGCAATGTGTGCTTTCAAGTATTATTATTCAGGAAGTTGACTAAGCTGTTATTATCATTTCTCCCCCCCCCCCCTCCAAATTTATGAATTCATTTAATTAGGGAATTATTAACTTGCTCATTTTAAAGTTTTCTTATTGAAAATAAGTGACATTGTTTCTCAAAATCAAAAGACTTCTGTAGATTATAAACACCTTTAACAAGAATCAATTATTAAACCAATTTAATACATGTTTGTCATTCTATCTTGTATAAATAATGGAAGCTCCCATTATTGATTTTTAATGCTGCTATGTTCCACAAAGTCTATCAACTCTACGAATGTAAAATTACTTTCCAAATCAGATCTTTTTTAAAAATATATTTGCTCCTATAAGCATTAATATCAATAATGTGAGGCTTGTGTAGAAATGTCACTGACCTCTGCTCTTTGCCCCTGGGAACCTGCCAGGATCTTTGTGGGGCAGAAGGGGGTGTGGAGAAAGAGGAGGAAAGGTCAGTTGCATCAATACAGGAACTACACTTTATCAATAACTTTGGATTCTTCATCAAAAGTTTTAGATGAAACACATTTAAAAAGGTATTTTTCATAGAATCTTTAGATCATGTTTTAAATATAGAAAAATATTGTTGTGTTAAATGTGATCTCTTTGTAACAAACAGTGTAGTGATGTCTTAAAATTATGAGTAAGCTTTTTCTATTTTGCAAATCACATAACATCACAACAGCTTTCAGAAATCGAAAAAGCTTAAGAACTCAAAAAAATTAAATTTATATATTTTATGTATATTTTTAGTTCTGGTTATGAAATACTTTAATGTAATATAAGGCAGTGGAAATAAATAACCAACTAATATTGATATTGAGATTATGTGATACTTAGGTTTGAATGTAACATAAATGTTAATGTTCTTAATAAAAACATAAACAGATACATGTATCACAGTATCTTTACAGTGCAGAAGGAGGCCATTCAACTCATCCAGTCTGCAGTGACTCTCTGAAAGAGCATTCCACCTAGTCCCACTCCCCTGCCTTATCCCAGTAACCTTGCACATTCATGTGTTAATTTTGTATTTTGTATCAGATGAATGTATTTACTAAATCTTCAACTCAATGTTAAATCAACGAGAGACTCCCACTTTCACAAAATGATTATGCCCCCCACCCCCCCAAGCTTATTTTGAAAAATAGTGCTTTGCAGTTTATATATGCTATTTACAACTGATGTCAACAATTCAACTATTATACATTTGCCTAGGGTCTTTAAAGAAATAACAATTGATTAATTCCTACAAACTTCTAAAACAACATTTCAAACTGTTTTGCGTGATTTCAGGAAAGTAAAAACGACACAAGCTTTTAAGTGTTTTACCATTTAGGTTTTTCTACACATTGCCACAGACGTGCACTATTCATTTTCCTCCTCTCACTTTTCATTTCAACATTGTTGTAAACTATAAACAGGAAATCTGGACCAAAGACTTACCAAAAAAGACCCCTCCAGCCACAATACTATCTTAACGTGCCAATTACGAATGTGTCTTTTCAGAAAAAAAGGTGCGGATTAAATTGATCTCTGGAGTGTAGATTATTTTGAATACTGTAACTGCAGCGATAAGGTCAGGCTGGAATCTTGTTTCTGATTTTATATATGTACATATACACATATAAATCATCATGACACATAAATGAGCAATCTTTGAAGTTTTTTTCCGGAGAAATAAACCGATTCACGTTTCCTGGAATGGAGCAATTTTTAAACAAATTCTAGGTTTTCAATGCAGGTATTGATGTTTTACCCCCCTCTGGCCCCACTTGATTAGTGCAGTTTGGCCTCAATAACCTTAAAGATTTGAATGCTCATGTAAATTGAGTAATGAGCTGTAGTGTTTGAACTTAGAAAATGCTCAATCTTTCTTCCACTGTAAGTTAAATCTATATTTTTTATAATTATAGTTTGCTGCTGATATTCTGCAACGTGATCTATTTCCCTTTAAGTATTGTGGGTAAAAGAGCTACTGTATGACAGACCCTTTGGACGTGTTGGTTTGGAGAAAGTAAACGTTGTGCTGTTGGTTCAGTTCTGCCCTGTTTACTGATTATTTGCGTAGGGTATAAACTGGTTACTTTCACATCACTTTCGGGGGCAAAGGAGCAAAATCCGTTGCTGGCAACGTTGGCAAGGGCAAAATGAGTTGGAAGTAACAGGATATACGGTACGTATGTATCGTGAACTTTATCACTTATGAATGTTGTTCGCATTATACTTTGCAAGTTCACGATCACGATTATATTGTTCAATTCCAACACTTTTGCAAGCGTATGAAACAAAAGGGTCGGAATCCAGCGGGACAGCAGCCAAGGTTTTAACTGGTTTAACTTTTCCAAAGTTAACTAAACTGAACCGTTAGCATGTTGTGATCCAGGAAGCAAGATTGGAGTTTTTCGTGTTTTTTTCTTAATGAGGAGAAAGTGTGTTGTTGGTTGGTGGCGGGGAGAGGAGGGGGTGGGGAAGGAAGCTTATCTTGCGTTGTGTAGTCTTAAGTTTCTTTTCCTTTCGGCTGCTGGAACTTGACAGTGAGAAACGAAAGGTTCATTGAGCTGAGAGTGCGAGAGAGAGAGAGAGTGAATGAGTGAGTTGGGAAGAGAAAAAGGCCAGGCGGCGTTTCGCCTTTGTTGTTTGAGGAATGCGGAAATGTTGATGCTCTGTGTCAACTGCTGAAGGGGGGTCACATTCAGGCGTCGTGGGAAAGAAAAGGCAGCACCGCTGCTCTCTGCTCTCTCTTTTTCTCTGACAAGGGCTAGAGGCGGGGAGGGGGAACAAATCCTCTGGATAAAAAGAGAAAGAGGCAAAGGGTGGGGGTGAGGGGAAAACTCCACGCCCAGCCTCCAGATATATGTACACACTGCTCTGATTGGCAATATATGTTGGCTTGACGAGTTTTGCAGATTATATGGTTTGCGCCGACCTTTTTTTCGTTTTTGCCACGAATTGCAATTCACCACCTCCTCCCCACCCCAATCCTCGACGATGGATATCCTCGTTTACACGCTGCAAAGTGTGGAACATCTACCTGTGTGGCCCAGTTTGTAGCGATCAGGGCTGTCCGCCCCACACTGCTGAGGGTGTTTTTTTAAAAAAAATAAGTGCAGGGCTTTAGCTTGACCATAGTTTTAATAACCGAAACTGCGTCCAAGCGGGCGATCTTTGAATATATATTTATAAACAGGTACATTGTTTTGGTTAAATAAGTCCTCGATCTTGGACGGATTGTTAAATATTTATACACATTATATATAATATATATCTAAAGCTGCATCGTGTCTCGAGCGTGGGATCTTGAGTCTCACATAAAATGCTCTTGGTAGCAAATGGAATGGAGCCGAAGTTGATTGCTGATAAATGGATTGTTCACCTGATTTAAGCATTTGCCTTGTTTCGCAGAGTCCCACAAACGTTGCCAAGAGCCCTCAGCTGCTGGCATTGAGGAGCTGGCTGTCAGTCTCGGTGACAGATCGAGATTTGAAAAGAAACGAAAGCCTGTACGGCTGTACCCGTTTCTGTATACTAGAGCTGCGGAAAGTGGTGGGCGCGGCGCTGTCTTTCCCCCTCCTCCCCGGGTACAGTGGATGTGGGAGGGAAATCCTGTGGGAAACGGAGGGATTCAGAGGCTAATCGATGACCCCCCTCCTCCTCTTCTCTCCTTCTCGTCCTCCGCGCCCCCACAATTGAAATTGAAGTCCAAGTGACTGACGGAAAGTAATAGACTATTATTGGAAGTTTGATCAGAGCTGCTTCGGGAGATTATTTGTTTAAGCAGGCGGCTCTCTGACTGCCTGTTAGTTTGAACTATTTGTTTTGTACACAATCTTTTTTTCAGCAGCACGTGTTGAAGGTGGTCGCTGTGCGCATGCTTTGGAAAGCTGGGATCCCGATCGGGCCGCTGCAGTGAGCGGGAGCCGCTCTCAGGCTGCCAGCCAGGGGAGAGGGAGCCTGAACCCGCTTACCCGGGGGGAGTGAGCCGGCGTTCAGGCTGTTTTCCATTCACCGAGGGGCAGCTGGACATCCGTTTTATTGATGTCTTCTAGTGGGAAACCGAGCTTTCCAGGCATCGCTGCACAACTTTTAATGGTACAGCGTCGTCCTCATGACTGGAATCATTAACTTTCTGTCAACTCGGCTGACTTGCTTTCCTTTTCTTTTTAAAAAGAAAAAGTTTATTTAACACCCTCATTAGCAGTTGCCCATACATTTTCATTTTTTTATATACTGGCAGTTTTGTTTATTCATTATGTTTTTTGGCTTTCCAGATGTGATTGGCCCGAATATCCAAACTTGTTTCCGTCTATGTGTGAGAGACAGCGCGGGGATCCGAGGTTGGGACTATGGAGGGGAAAGAGGCCAGTTTTTCTGACCGCTATGAGCCGGTGGCCGAGATCGGGGAAGGGGCGTACGGCAAGGTTTACAAGGCCAGAGACAGGGACAACGAAGGTCGCTTCGTGGCTCTGAAGAAAGTGCGAGTTCAGACCGGGGAAGAAGGGATGCCTCTCTCCACCATCCGGGAGGTGGCTGTACTGAGGCAACTGGAGTCCTTTGAGCATCCCAACGTGGTCAGGTGAGGGGGAAAAAACAAGCTGCCATTGAACTTTAATAATGGCGTTGGAATTGCATCCATACACATTGCTTATGCCAATTCTGGGGGAGGGGGAGAAAGCTAACGGCAGGTATTTAATATGTGTCCGGTGTTATCTGGGTTATTTGTAAATGTCCCAGTCTAAAAGTTTCCTATCGTCAACCTGGGATTTGGTTGAGAATGGAGCCAAACGAGAGCGATTTAGATTCGAGTGTACTCACGCATTCTGGTGGAAAACTAACTGTGTCGTGCGGTCAGTCAGGTGCGAAAACATCAAATGTTCACCAGTCCCACCCACAGAAATACTGCACTTCCTCTGGCGTAGCCGGCAGACATTTATTGAAATAGCACCAATAAAACAAGGCAGGGAGGGTACATCTACCTTCCTGGTCAAGTGGGAGAGTTTCCCCAAACCGGATTGTAAACTTGGTCAATAATATGGCTTGCCTTAAACATTTAACAGCAAAGAATATTTTGAGGGCGATTTATCATTCACTTTCCGAGTTTAAAAAAAATATTAAAATTAAGTTTAAATGTTTATACAAGTCATTTATACATGTATTGTTTGATATTTGGTGTATAAATATGTTGTGCAATTTCCATCGTTTCAATAATCTTTGTCATATTTACAAATACATTATATCCCCTCCCAGTAATTTAATTAAAACCCAGATTTAAAGTGCCCGCCCACGCCATTTCAGGCAGTGCGGGCGGCCGAGAAACACAAAGCTGATGTTGTGACATGAACGTTTTGTGCAAATTAGGTGAAAATGCATCAAGTTTCTGATTCTCTGACAAGCAACTAAAACTCTTGCCTCTGTGGGTATCGGCGGTCCTTTTCAAAGTTAACTGTTGCAACTACTTCAATTCAGAACTTTCAAATAATAATTGCAAGAGGGACGGACGTGTCATGATAATTTAAAGGACATTTGGAAACTTCTGCTCTGGGGGGCTATCGAAGGTCTCGCGTAATTAAGCGCGAGAAGTGAGCGGGAAGGCGCCGCTTCTCCCTTTCCCGTCCGCTTTATACTTGTTCTGCTTGTGTCAATCTGTCTGCCTGTTCACTTTTCACAGGTTAAGAATTTCCAGCAGCATCAAGTGCCACCTTTAACGTTCTGTAACGGAGCATGCAAAAAAATACGCAAATGAGTAATTGCCAAAGATAAGATTAATTTTAGCTGACATAGCTATTTAGGGAATTTCCCCAAAAGTCCTAATTTCGGGGACTCGTGTTCTGAGTGTACTTTTCTTTTTCTTTTTTTAAAAAAGAACGGCCTTTTTTGGAGACGTTGCGTGTACGTACTGGGATGACTGTTAACATTTCTTTGTTTCTGTCTCCCTTTAATTCTTACTGTAGGGCAGAAGCAGCAGAGCTTCTTTTGTTGGCGTTTTTCCTCATTTCATGTCATTTGCATACAGCTGCAGAGTAGTCTGTTACCTTTGAATGCACATTTGGATTTTAATTTGATTAGAGAAACCACCTTAAGTCACTTCTAGAATAGAGGTTTTCATTTTCACTTGGCAGTAGGAGTTTCCAACTTCTTGGCTGCCAGAGACTCTTTTGGGGGTGGCGAATGAGTAAAACATTTTTGGCTCTTCTTATTAAATGCCTTTTTTGTAATGATTCGTTTCATTGCAAGTGTCATATCCTTCTGTTGACTCATCTATTCTAAGTTTCAAAAATGTACTTCCTTTCTCAGTTTATTTTTTATTACTTCTGCTGAAAGAAACATAAGTTAATTCTTAAATACAAAGCACTCTGCAATTTTCAGTTTTGCCTTACTTGTGTGATCTCAGCGGAAGTTATTTTCTGCAAGTTAAAAGGGGCAAAGTCTTCATTAGTGCATGATAAGTCCATTTTTATTTGTTTGCAAATATGTGGTTCAGAAAATCATCACTTCTGTGTAAAGTTATGGTGATAAATGAGTCTAACTTCTACTTTTGCTCCTAAGTCTTATGGTTCTCCTCCATTTTTTTATTAAAGGCGTTGATATGTCTTCCTGTGAAGACAGTCACCCTTTTAAAATGAGAGGAAGTAGCTGAGTCATAATCTAATTATTTGGAAAGGAAAACAAATCTTTTGGAATGTGCAGAAATGCTTCTTGTGTAAAATGGATTCCACATAATGTACTTTTCCATTTGTGTGAAATCATACACAATATTTCCGCCGCTGACTTTGAGCAAAATCATATATAAGCTATTTATATTCACATCTATGAATTTCACTATAAATAGCAAACTCAGGAAATCAAACCTTATTGTGCTTCCAACAGCCCTGAGGAAATAGATCATGAGCCTGTCAATGAACAACTTTCATTCTAAAAGAAAGAAGAACTTGCATGTATATAGCATTTTTCATGACCACGGGGGCTACAGCTAATTAAGCATATTTGAAGTATAGTCACTAATGCAATATAGAAAACAGAGCAGCCAAATTGTGCACCGCATGGGTGTACAAACACTAATAAGGTGATGACCAAATAATCTGCTTAAGTGATGTTGGTTGAGGAATCAATATTGAACAATGGGGTCAAATCCCATGCTGTTTGTCAAAACAGAACCATGTGCTCTTTTATATCCACCTGAGAGGGAAGATGGGGCCTTAACACTTCATCTGAAAAATGGCACCTCCAAGCGTGCAGCACTCTTTCTGTACTGTGCTCAAATATCAGTCAGATTATATGCTCAACCTCAATTTCCTGACTCAGCAGCAGAAAGCACTATCAACTGAACCATGGCTGATACATTCTAGGAGCATGGTCTGACATCTTCCTTGATTTCAGAGCTCCAAAGTAATTCAAAATTCCATCCTGGAGCCAATTGAACTTATAGGTTGGTTCTCTTGAGATCAGCATCCAAGACTGGGAAGGTTCTGTTACAGTAAAACCACTTGCTGACCTGCCAAATATATTTCCAAAGTAATTTCCTTGCAGTTGCTGGATGCAAAATGCCAGTTTTTCCATCGGACTACTGGCAATTTATCTTGAAGGTGGAAGATAAACAGTTTGTGAATTGGGCGACCTTAATCGAGTAGAGGTTTAAAGAAAAAATGTGTTGGAGATCCAAAATAAAAATAGAAAATGTTGGATACACACAAGGTCCATTAACAGTTGTAAAGAGAAAAGATTTAATTTCAAAGTTTTGGTTTGGTTTGTCAGACCCATGCTGAAGATCCCCACCAGAAATATGTAAACACCGTTATTTTTTGTCGGAGTGTCAAAGATCTCTGTAAGTGCACATAGAGCAAGAACGTATGAGAGGTATACAAAGATAGTAAGAGACGTACAGAAGATAGGTGAGACAGCCCATGGGAGATTTATAGAAAGAGACAAAGTGAGAAAAAAATGGAGAAAAAGGGAAAAAAAAAAGTGTTTTGAAAGCCGTACAAAGAAAAACTTGGAGAGTGGAAACAACTTCTACCTTTATAAAGACTATAATTTAAGCTAACTGATATTCAGTGTTGTTCAGAAAGAGAGTTGGAGACAAAAAATAGGCACTGGAATGAGAGAGTTAGGGACAAAAGATAGACACTTGCATGAAGCGACACAGTTTTATAAAGAGATTGCTCACGAGTAGTGCCATGGGAAATCAAATAGTAACTCTTCAGAACTTTAGGGAAAATTGTTTCAATATTCTTAGAAGCATCCGGGATGGTATATGTGCCTACGTTTGGTATGCTTCTCCATTAGATATGTGCTTGTGCTTGGCAAGCTACACTAACTGTGGTGCCACTAGTAGTATTTAGTAAGGTCTGTTATAATTTTTAAGATCACCTACAGAAATTTTGTACTAGCTTCCACAGTGGCTTTTCACAGCAAAATATTTTTAAAAGTTCCTTCTAACATTGGACATCACACAGTAATACATTTGTCATTGAATTATTGTCAACAGTAACATCATAGCTCCTTTACTCATATCATTTATCCAGAACAGCTGACATTATTAGATGAACATGAAATCTGCAGATAGTTTAAGATTGTAGAAAAATAAAATTTATCAAATTTAGTTATCAGAGAATATAACTATTATCACAATATACAATGTAGATTTATTAAATTAAATACATTTTCTTGTTATTCTAATGACCAAATTCTGGTTAATGTTATGTCTATAAATTAATGGGAGAAATGTGAATGCAACTTTGCTCATTTAGCTTTCAGTGAGCACTGTATTTCAAAACAGACAGAGTTTCCAGACTATAAACAACTTCTACCTTATAAAGGCTATAATTCAAGCTAACTGATATAGGTAGAGATATATTAGTTGAAAATGAGATCTGTTCTAATCTGATCTCTCAGTTCAGGAGCTGTTCTCTTTAAATTAGAAAATTGTGCTGTGGCTCCACTAATTATGAAAGGTGAGAGAGGGAGGGCAAGGAATTATAGTTTAATTATCCTAACATCTGTTGTTGAGAAATTACTAGAGTTCTAGTACAGAGCAACTGAACACCTTGAAAACTTTCAGCTGGTTGGAGATAGCCAGCATGAGTTTTTAATGGATAGGCCATATCTGATGAACCAGATAAAATTTTTTGAAAAAGTAATTGAAGTCACGGAGAGAGGAAATTCTATGGATGTTATTTGTATGGAGTTCCAGAAGGTGTTTGATAAAGTTCCGCATCAGAGACTGTTAAATTTGAAGCTCATGAAATTAAAGTTAAACTAATCTGGTTAGGACATTGACTGAGTGGCAGGAGACAGGGAGAGGAGTAATTGATAAGTACTCTTAATTGGCAGGATGTGACCGACGGGGTATGCAAGGGTCTGTGTTAGGGCTTCTTCATATTTATTAATTATTTAGATGATCTAGAGAGCTACATAACCAAATTTGTTGATGACACAAAGTTAGATGGCATGTAAGCATTGAAGATGGAGGTGCAAAATTGCAGAGATATTAATAGATTGTGAATAGGCAAAATTGTGATAAATGGATTTTAATATAGGCAGATATGAAGTCAACCCTTTGGACCTAAATAAATAGAACTGGATAGTTTCTAAGTGGTGAAAATCTAGAAACAATGGAAACCCAAAGGGAGGGGGAGAGCATGGTGTGGTTGTCCAAGTACCCAGATGATTAAAATGTCATTTAACATGAGTAATCAAAAAAGTCTTTTAGAATGCTGACCTTTATATGCAGAATACCATAATACAAGGGGATAGAAATCATGCTTCAATTCCCATTATATAAATCCCTGATTAGGCCACATCTGGAGTACTCTAAGCAGTTCTAGACACCACACCTTAGGAAGCATGTATTAACCTTGGAGGGAGTGCAGCTTAGATTTACCAGAATAATGCCTGGACTGCAAGGATTAAATCTGAGGTTCGCAAACAAGATCCATAGAGATTTTCCAGAGATCTGCAGAATAAACTGCCTTCACACGTTCATGCCTACAATCTCTTTGCTAAAACTGGCCATGAAACAGTCACTGCTGGAGGTGCTTACAGCCCCTTCCAATGTCATCATCCCAGTCTCCCCATGGTTCAAGCTAACAGTGCAGCCTTGCAGTGTGGGTTAGGAGAATGCCTGAGCTGAGAGCACAGCATGCAGTCCAGTGGGTAAATCTGTCGCCAATCGGTCGATCGGGTGGAGGTGGGTGGGGTTTTGGGCAACCATGCAGTGCACTAATCTCTGGCCATCCAGGTGGTGGCCAGTGTTCTCTGCAATGTGTTAATGGGCCTTCAGACTTAACCAAGAGAAGTCCTTAGTACGCCCATGCTATCCCACCCCACATGTGTCTCTCTTTCATCCTGCACGAGGAGCACATCAGGATCATGGAGCCTGGTGACCTAGCTGTATGCCTTGTGGCTTACAGAGGGTGGAAATGACAGAGAAGAGAGTGACTAAGGCACATGGCTGCGTAGGGGGAGGAGCAGCACCCTCAGGAAGAAGGGGTGGCTGGGGCTCCGGCATACACCACTGAAGAGCCACAGCGAGCCGTTGCTGGTCAGCACCTAGCTAGACCAGGGTCTATAGACCCCACCTTTCATTCCTGCAAAAGACCGAGAACCAGTGCCACCAAAGACTGCGTATGCCTAGGTAACTGGTTGGTCATATCTGCCACCTGCTGTAGGATTTGGCATCACGGAGACATGGAGGGCATCCACTGCCAGTGGCTGTGAAAGTGACCACAGTGCTCCATTTCTACGTCATTGGCTCCTTTCAGGCTCCACAGGTGACTTCTGTGGGATATCACAAGCCTCCACCCACAAATGCATCCATGAAGTCACAGATGCCATCTTTGCGAGGGCACACAACTTTGTGCTTTTTTCCCAAGACCAGGACAGCCAGGAGCGATTGGATTTGCCCAGATCTCGGGTTTCCCCACAGGTGCAGGGTGTGATCAACTGCACTCACTGCTCAGATCTCCATCGCAACACATGGTCATCTATGTCAACCGCAAGGGATTCCATTCACTGAATTTGCAGCTGGTGTGCGACCACCACAAACGGATCCTGCAGGTTGGCTCTTGGTTTCCAGGGCGTGTTCACGACTTCTACATTCTCAGTCAGTCACAGATCCCTGACATCTTCCAGGATCCGAAGAAATGGCAGGGAAGGCTCCTCGAGGATAAGGGCTACCTGCAGAGGCCGTGACTAATGACACCAGTGCAGCGGCCTCAGACTGCAGCAGAGTGAAGGTATAACAAGGCTCATGCTGTAGTTCGCAACTTGGTGGAGCAAACCATCGGGATGCTGAAAATAAGTTTCCGGTGCCAGGACCAGTCTGGTGGAGGCCAGCAATACAGTCCACAGAGGGTATCATGCATTGTCGTCGCCTGTCACACCCTTTACAACCTGGTACTGCATTGGGGAGAGGTGCTGGCTGAGGAGGAGATGGAGGAGCTGGAGGTTTCCTCCGATGAGGGTGAGGAGGTCCTCGAAGGTGACAATGATGGGGATGAGGCCCTCACAACAGCTAGACGAGGCAGGTGTGCTTGGGAGGCCCTCATAGCTGCCAGATTTGTGAAGGGTGATGATGATGACGTGCAGTGAAGACACACCATAGATCCTCACATCGCATCTGTGAACATTTGACTCCAGTCTGGCAGATGGCAGCACCTATACCCTCTGACAATGCTTCTGTCATGGAGATGCAGTGGAGGCCCTAATAGTCTCTCGATTGCAGGAAGATGATGACAGTATGCAGTGAGGATACTCCATAGATCTTCACTTAGCACCTAAGCGTGCCTGACTCCTGTCTGGCTGAGGGAAGCTCACGTGCACTCTGTGATCAGGGTTATATCATAGAAATGTAGCCATGAACCATTAGTAGCATCTGATCTGTTTTCTGACTTCACTCCATGATCCCTTCAGGAGCACAGCGTCATTGGTCACAGATGCTGACGAGATGGGGGCCAGCCCCACCTTAAAAGGTGCTGAGAGCACACACACGCAATGACGGAACTCTATGACACCTCCCCATTACATTCTGGTAGCAATGACAAGCACTGTTGAGGGGCAGGCATCAGTGATGTGTTCAGGGAGTGTGAGGCCGGACCAACACTTTGGTCTGAAGGCTGCACAAAGCAGAGGAAGAGGCATTGGACTGAGGCACCTCCCTTTATCTTGTGCAAAAAGGTTTCACATATGCCTGACATGAACACTGCTCATCAGAACAAGGAGCTATAGGCAGGGAGACATTTTTGGGAGTTTATTGACAATACTGAACAGTATGTACAAGTGATTAACACCCGTGCCCAGGCGGTGTGCTGCCTATGGCCATACTAGGCTGAAAATGTCTGATCTCGTAAGTTAAGCAGACTCAACCTGGTTTATGCTTGGATAAGAGACCACCTGGGAATACCAGGTGGAGTTGGTTTGTGGGCCTCTAGTTAGCTCAGTTGACTAGATGGCTAGCAAGTAATTCAGAATAACGCCAACAGCACATATTCAATTCCCATTACAGCTGAGGTAGACTTGGGATCTGCTGCCTCCTCGCCCTGCCCCATGAGCGAAAGGCAAGGCAAAACTACCACTGACAAAAGCAGCTCAGCATGAATAGACAATGAGCCAAGGACCTGCCTTGGGACAGAGCACACACAACAATGACTCTGAAGTATAATCTAATAAAACAATTACAGCTTCTTAACCTTCCTAATCCTCCAGCTACTTCTTGGTGCCCCCTGGGCATCCACAGCGGAGATGGAGGCAGCCTGCTGACTGCTGTGCCCTGTCTGTAATGACCTTGGTGGGCGTCTGCTGCCGGACCCTCGCCTGCTTTCAGGGACCGGTTGTGTGGCAATCGCACCCTCCTCGGTCTGTGGAGCTGGAACGGCTGAGGTTACAAAAACAGGGGATTCAGATAAGCCATACACTCCCGGAGTCACCTGGTTGTATGGCCCTGGCAGGGTACAGCTGATTGCCCCTCCCTATGGGTGCCCAAGCACCCCTGGTTGACTTTTTGAGGAGTGGGGATAGCTGGAGTGAGATCGAACTGCCCTGTACCCATCTCACGTACACCCTGCTGGAGGCCAACTATGGCATCAGCGATGGAGATGAGTCTGCGCAGCAGTGCAGGAGTGACATCCTGGACCAACGTCTCCAGAGTGGCCGCCATCCTACCAGTATTGACCTCGGTGCATTGCAATGCCAGCGATATCACCTCAGCCTGAAGGCTGACGGAGTCCTCCATCGTGCCTTGCAATCTGAGGAGTACAGCGGACATGCCTTCTTGATATTCCCGAGCTTGCCGTTGTAGCTCCAGTGACTGTGACATGATCGAGTCCAGAGGCCCATCATCTAACTCCGGACTCAGCAAGGTTCTGGCCTCCAGCAGTCTTCCGAGTGCCGGAGACCTAGGAAGTCTCTACCTCCACCTGCTGCGGATCTGACAGTGTGTTGTGCTCACCAGATTGTGATGCTGAGGCTACTGCAAAGCTAGGTCCCACTGGGGTGTGTGTCTCTGTGCTGGATGGTGTGGGTGAGCGCTGTGATGGGACTTCAGGGAGGGTGCCTTCAGATTTCTCTTCAGAGGTTTCTTCAGGGCTTGATTAGAGGCCTTGGGTCGTGAACTCTGTTGACTGTTTCCCAGATGTACCTACGGAAGCAAGGAGAGATAATAAGTGCGTGGCAGTGGCCTGTGAAAGAGGACACATTGCTCATGGCATGGTTGTCTGATGGATGTTGCACTGCTGGACCCTCACCTTGGTAGAGCACCGCCGACCTCGCCATCAGCACAGGACCGGTTGGCCAGCTGGATGCCTCTACTTTCAAGGACCTTGATTTCAGGCTTTTCTCGACTGGTCTGTGATCTCTCCCTCATTGTGTGCCAGCTTGTCCTGCATAAATAGGGATTGAAAGAGTATAAGCAGGTTGCCTGCCAGGCCAGGTGATAAGTATGCCTGGCATGTGTGGATGATGAGTGGTCCCATGGATGGGATGAGGACAATGACAGTGTGTGAGATGTCCCTTAAATTGGCAGTGAGTGAGATCCCTGCTTGTTATACTGTTGATATTTTCTTGCTGGTTAGTGATGTTGCTGGTGGCGTTTTTGATCTTTTCTGCTTTTCCGCCTCCAGGTGTATGTTAAATATGAACTCTGTTCCTTCTCATTTGTTTAATGGTTCAGTCTCAATGATGTATGGCCTTGAAGTCTTGGCTTCACCAGGAACTTATGCTGGTTTCTAGGTTTTCATGATTGGATCCTTTCAACAATTCAGGCAGGGATTTAGCATGCTTGTTGAAGCATTGACCCTTTTCTACCTGTGCATCAGTGAGTTGTTGTCTTACTCCAGGAGCAAGTGTCTTGCTTGGTAGAGTTTTCTTATACTTCCTTCCATTCAGCAGCCCTACAGACAATTTCCTGTCAGCATTGAGAGGTGTAGATGAGGTGAGAATAAGGGAGGGCTTGGGTTTTCCTTTATCTCTTGGCATTTTTTGATAATTCTCTTGACTGTCTGGATGTGTCTTTCGATAAACCTGTCTTCCTTTGGGCGATGTAGTGATGAAGTGATGTTGAACCCAAAGTGTTCAACAAATCCCTTAAATTCTCTGGAGACGAATTGGGTTTGATTGACACACATTGCTCAACAAACAGAACTTGTACTGCTGAATTGATTGTTGTAGCTCACAAATCTTTCAACTTTTGGGTAAAAGGCAACTTTTGAGTAGTAGTCTGCATCTATGAGATTGTGTGTGAATAAATTGGCTCCTGCAGTTTCCATGGTCTGGGCAGTATTTTGGTAGCTATCATCTACTCTTTCTGCTGTGTACTTCTGTAATTACTGGCATACATTGCATGTAGTCACCATTCTTTTGATGTCTTTGTAGATGCCTATCCAGTACACCACTAATCTGGCTCTGATCTTACATTTCTCCGTTCCCATGTGGCCTTCATGTATCTTATGGAGGAGTTTCCTCTGTATTGTTTAGGGTATGATTGTTCTGGATCTGACTAGCAGAACACCACCCTCTAGTGCAAGGGTGGGGAACCCACGGCCCAGCGCGTTGAGGTTTCAAAAAAAAGTCGTGTGTATGATGCATATGTCTCCACATGGGCTTCAGTTGTCATTTGAAAACTTAAATGGTCTTACTACTGATGGTGCCCCTGCTATGGTTGAATCTCAAAAGGGATGAGTTGCTCTAATCAAGAAAGAAATTAATCTCCTTGACCTTGATCCAAGTAAGTTGATTGTATGGCACTGCATCGTTCATCGGGAGAATCTGCGTGCACAGTCTGTACGACTGAGCAACGTAATGTTGACTGAAGTATCGAGCATTAACTTCCTTAAAGTAGTGGGTTAAACATCCGCCGCTTTAAGGAGTTATTGAAAGACCTTGAATCAGAGTATGGCGACTTAGTTTACTATTGCGAAGTGCGATGGCTCAGCCAGGGGGATATGCTGATGTGATTCTACGAACTGAGGAACAAAGTGAAACTTTTCACAGTCAATGGGAAAACCTGTGGCCGAGCTGAGTGACGACAAGTGGCTGTGTGACTTGGCTTTACTGGGCGACATTAAACAGTATCTGTCTGAACTCAGTGTCAAATTGCAAGGGCCTACCCAGCTTCTTTCCTCCCTTCTTTCAAATGTGAAATCATTTGAAGCCAAATTAAAGCTGCGGCAAATGCAATTGGAAAAGGGCAGCACGGTGCATTTTCCTACCTTTCAGAAATAAAAACCTGCAACAGTGGAGTATGCCAGGGAGTGTGCAAATTTACTTCAGAAATTTTGAGTGAATTCAAGACCTAAAAGCAAAGAAAATGGAGTTAAACATTTTTGCCACTCAATATTGTCTCAATATTGAAGCAGTCGATGTACCTGAAGACCTTCAACATAATGTTACAGAACTGCAAAGCAACACTGAACTTAAGGCTAAGTATAATAACCTGCCTCTGCTGGAATTATACAGACTCCATGTAGATGAATTTCCAAACTTGAGGGGACACGCTGAAAATTGCAACACTGTTTGGAACTACATACTGCTGTATACAGTTTTTTTTCAAAACTTTTTCGCAAAGAACCATCTGCGTGCCAGCTTAATAGACGTGAATTTGGAAAGCCAGTTGCGAGTAGCTACATCCAGTGCCAGCAGACATAACAAGTCTCGTTTAAAGGAAAGCAAACTCAGCCATCACATCAAAGCAGTGGGTAAGTTGAACATTTCTATGTTCTCTTTTATAAAAACCAACTTAATTATTTTTTTTGTGTGGCTCACACTGATTTTGTGTGCAAGTGGCCCTTGATAAGAAAAAGGTTCCCCACCCCTGTTCTAGTGAGATATCATCTCTGATAGACCAATACTTCCGTATTGCTGGCTGTGTTTGCTGTATCTTATCAGGCCTTCCCTGGGTTACTTATTGAGAGAGCATCTATGACTCTTGCTCTTTGCTGGTCTCACCTCCTAATTTGATTCTTGTGACCTTACATTCACTAGGTGATGGACCTGTATACCTAGATTTTTTATCTCCTGTTTTTCCTCTGGCCACAACTGAGATAGGGCACCTGCTAGCACCATTTATCTTCCTGACATCTATTTCAGAGTGAAAGCATAACTCTCAAGCCTCAAGAGTAACCTTTGCCACCTTGTTGGTGATGATCACTCTCCACTGTGAATTTTTTTCCCATAGTGATATGTATGGAATTTCTCACATCCATATACCACCTGCCAAAAGCGCTCCTTCTATGTTGGCATATCTAGCCTTGGCTGATGTTAGAGCTTTGGATATGAATGCAATTGGTTTTCCCTCTTATACCAGCACTGTCCCCAGTCCTTTTGTAGAAGTATCTACTTTCAGAGTGACGGGTTTCTTTCTGCTGTTGTATGACAAATTTGTCTTTTTGCATACTACTTCTTTGAGTTCTTTGTAACTCCTCTCGTGTGACTTTGGCCACTGGTACTTAACATCTTCTTTCATCAGCTCTTGTAGATTTGCTGTGAATTCTGATGTGATGAGGTGTGAAAATACTGGATCAAACCAAGGAAACTTCTCAACTTTTGCTTGTCTCTTGGAGCTCCCGTTACAGATGGGGAAAGAGGTGGTGGGATAACTGTTGCCTTTTTTCCTCGCCTCTCCGGTGTCTGCTATAAGATATGTGCGTAGAGGGAGTGTTTTACCTTTATTAGCGTTGTGACCGCGCGTGCAAAGATAGATCTAGAGAATGATCTATGCAGCTAGAGTGTTAACAGAATACAAGAAGCAAATCATGTTTATGTTAAGTCCTTTTAAGGTGTACATGGTACAGGCCTGGATGGGTTCTCTCTTGTGATTCTTAGGAGATGAATGGAACTTGAAAGTCTCTGGATTACCTGACAAGGCTATGGCTGAGTTACTGCAGAGGTGAATCTTTGCAGGTGAAAACAAATTAGTCCCACTTGCAGTGTCCAAGTTGACTGATTGTTAGGCAAGGTTCTGTTCTCCTGGCTGGAGGAATGGTGCCCCTTGTTGGTTTCCAGACTGACTGATTTCTCTCTGGTGCTTGGAGTAACTAAGGTTAGCTATCTGAAGAGCAGTTTTGACCAGGTGACCACATGATCAGTATTTGTATGTCTACCCAGAATGATTTAAATTTAAAAGCCATTGCTATAAAATGGAGATTGGATGGTGGCCATTTACACCTAATGATTTGACTGGTTCCTCTACAGCTCACCTTAAGTATTGAGCTTGAAGACAGCGGTCTGGAAGTCCGTTGACTTTGAGTTTTGCATAATTCTACAAACAATAGAAGCTGTGAATTCCACAGATGGTTTTCGTCTTGGTATGAACATTCAAGTGGGCACTCCACCAATGGCCAATCATTTAGGAGCTTTCTGGAAACTTGAGGTTGTCTGTGTAGCAATTGCAGAAGTCATCTAACCCTAGGCAACTTTTTGATGTCCACTTTTAAAATAAAAGGCAGTTCCAGAAAAACATATACTGAATTCAGCCCATGTTTAAAGTTATGAATATGACGTGCCTTTACCGGGCATGACCCATCTTGGATTCAGAAATGGCTGTGACATTTTCAGGACTGGACCCAGTCAGGTATGTAAACATTCCGAAGAACTGTATGCTCTACGTCACTGAAACAGATGGCCCTGCTGTTCTGGGGTTCTCTCCGTGGCTTCATGTAGATGACGGTCATGATCTTTTTGATCTGCATCATAGATCTGGGTATCATCAGCTATGCCAAGGGCTCCTTTGTATCCTGGGTATGTCTCCTCTACTTTCTGCTTGAACATATCCTGGTTCGCCTCAAGGCCAAAAGGTAGAAGCAGGGATTTATACCAGCCTGTTCTCAACAGGGAAGATGCTTGTCAAGCTTTCACGTTCCAGTAACCATTTCTGGCAGCAAGCTTACTGAAAACTTTTATCCTTGCCATTGCTTGTGTGATCTCTTCTAATGTTAGAATAGGGTAATGATTCCACTTGATTAAGATCAAGAGTATCTTATTTAAGATCTTTGGGATCCAACAAATTCTCAGCCGTCCATTGGGTTTCTCTCTCGCCATGATGGAATTTACCCAATCTGTAGGCTGTGACTCTAGTGATCACCTTCTTTTCTTCCATCTCTCAGAGCTCTCTTTCAAGCTCTCCTTTTTGTTCTGTTGGTACTTTATATGGGGGATGAGTCACTGATTTTATCACTGGGTCAATGGTGGTGATACTCAAAATCTCCAAAGCATCCAACCATCTCATCAAAGCAGTCTAGGTACATTTGTTCTAGATCTTCCTTGCTTCTGATCGGAGGGTGCATTTCAGTGGGGGTACAACCTTCAACCCTCAGTGTGGCCCCTTCACCTCATGATTTACTGAGATAAGCTGCAGCTTTTTGCAATTGCTCAACCCCAGGAAAGCCAGACCATCTGTTTCAGTAACATAGAACATACAGTTGACATCTTTTCCTTTGTGTGATCCTAGCTATCAAATCTGTTGCCTCAAAATCATTTGCATGATTTTGCTTGGTTTCAAAGCACCTTCCCGTGGGTAACCATTTTCTTTGAAATTTTCAGAAAAGATCTTCTGATATAGTCTGACGGGGAGGATGTTACTTTGTCCTCCGGTATCAAGCTTCAGCTTCAGATTTATCATTCTGGGCTTATTTCTCACCCTCTTCCTGATCTGAATTATTGTGTGAATTTCTTTCCTCTGGGAACTTTTGTACCCAGCAATTTCATGCAGTTGTCTCTTTCCTGTGCCTATTGTGACCTCAAACTCATTGTCATTTTCCAGGGTATGGATGTTTTAGTTCTTTTTACTTCTTGTTCACCCTGTTGCTCTGTCTTTGATAACTAATTTACCACATCTTTCTTTGTTCTGCACGTTTTTTCCCAATGATTAGACTTTCTACAAGTTCTGTAAGTCTGATCCACATGTGGGAAATTTCTGTCTGTCTATAAACTCATGTTATCCACAGCTCTTCTACGTCTTTCTCTCTTTTGTTGCTGTTTCATTGCATCAACCCTGCTGCCTTTCTCTTGTCTTAACTGAAAACCAGCTTGGACAGTCAATGACTTCATCTGTCCACTCGTGGCTTCATGTGTTCTGGCAGTGTCCACGGCCTTCGATATTGTGAGCTTGTCCTGTCCAATCACTTTTTTTCTGTACGTCTAGGTGTGCAGAGCACCAACTGAACTGATCTAGCAGTCTGTCATTTGTGTCATTAGATTTACACTTTCTGGCAGTATTTTTCAGGTTCACCTGATTCCTGCCTCAGGCCTTGAAATTCATATTGGTAGATCTGATGATTTGACTTTGGCTGGAAAAGTGTGCTAAATTTTTACAAAAAAAATTATTTGGGTTTCTGCTGTCATCTTCACTCAGCTCTAAGCTGTTAAATAAATTTAACCCTTTTCTCTCCTCACAAAAGGATGTAGCTGACCTTTTCTTCTTCATTGGTGTCTTTTAAAAAGCTGCTGAATGTCAGTCCACACTTTTGCAAATGCCTCTACGAAATCATCAGCCTCCTGATGGGCTGGAATTGTGTATCTATTGCTGCAGCAGTGGCCATTTTGTTTTTGCATGATTGACTTAGGTTTTCACTCTCTGGCACGAATTTGGGTTGATTCTTCAATGTAATTCAGCATTTAATTAATTTTAAAATGTTTGGATTTCTACTCTCAGACACCCACTGCCTACATGTTATATCTTCCCACTCCCATATGTTAGAAATGATCACATATTAGACTCAAAATGCTGGAGTTTCATTGAGCGTACTTCTTTCAGCTCTCCTTGTGGCTGATAGACTGATGCATTATTCTGTCGACAATGACTGCAGAACTGACATATATATTCACATAACAATTAGTTCCAAGCTGTTTACGAATAATATAACAATATAATACAAAGGGTAGGTGAAGTTTGGAACTCTTCCACAAATGGCAATTGATGCTAGGGTCTGTTGTTAATTTTATATAAGAGTGGCAGATTTTTGTCATCCGGAGTTTTTAAGGGATGTGGGATCTGGAGTTGAATCGCAGATCACCCATTGTCTTGAGGAATAGCAGAAAAGGCTCAAGGGGCCAACTGGCCTAGTTCTAGTCCTATGTCCAGTATCTATTTTATTGCAATTTGATATTATGTTTCATCATTTATCATTCAGAAATTAAACACGGTGAATAAATCAAGTTAACCTAACATTTACAGGGAGCCATTTCTTTTATGAAATAGTATCTTCAAGAAAATCTTTACCAGCATCTATAAATGTACAAATTAGGAGAGTATTGTTAAGAGCAGAGATTTTCAAGCTCCAAGTAACTTACTACTGAGTTTTGACAATGCAATCATTAGTATTTGAAGTCAGAAGAAATTGTTCAGATATATACCACTTGTGTTGTAGTTCACCGTATCTGTATTTTACAATACTGACAGCAGTGGTGTTTCCATTAAGCACAAATTATTATAGATTGAGTTTGCATTTCATTGAAATAGAAATCTACAGTTTTATTCCTTTGACACTGGGTGAATTATTAAAATAACAAGCATGTGTAGCTGAATCGTTATCTGCAATACAATTAAAGGGTAAAACAGTGTAGCCTTTGTGTTTTGAATAGTTTCACAAGTTTTTAAAGGTTGGTTCATTTGAACACCAAGATTGCATTACAGCTCTGTAACACGCTACCCAAACCAATTCTTTTCAGTATAAAAAGCATTCATTTTTCTAATTATAAAGTTTCTGACATTACTATCTGTTGCCATATTTGATTTGTTTTTCTGTCCCTCATTGTGTAACAGCTGAATGTGACATGTCAGGTGAAATAGATTCTTATTTTCAATATATTTTTCTGCCTAGTATGCAATTAATAACAACTCATAAAATAATTTTTGGTCATTTATTAGCTTGTATGGAATTTAAAAAGTTGCAACAGGCATCCTAAAAAAAATATTCCTATAAGAATTACCAATGCTGTGATATGAGGTTGCGTTCATACATCTGAAAGAACACTCAATGTATTAATATTGATGTAATAATTTTACTGGTGAAAAGATTTGAAACAAATATGGTTTGTTTCACATTTTGTCACGCGTATAGATTTCTATATCACTATTCCAAAAAACTCCGGGAAGGATTGACTGCAATGGAAATGAAAGGAGGGAGAGATGTTAAACGGTTTGCTGATTCATCTATTTTACATTATTGCCCAAATCTCTGTTTCAGGACTGAAAAATTATCTTGGAATGCAAATGAACCAGCTTGATTTAAAAAAAAAATCATGATTACTTTTTCCAACTTCCAATAGACTTTGGGATCACCCCAGGAGAAATTAACCTCTAACTGTCTTTAGAAAGGCAAACCAATTGCGCCTTGTGGTCTTAAGAGAACACAAGGCTAGGTTTTCAACTTTGCTATTATCAAAGTAGCCTGATTTTTATATAAGGAAGCGGAAATGTGCAGTTTCTGTAATTGGCGATTGATGCACAACACCAGTTTCATGTCAAATTAACCTGATATTTACAGGTAGCTATTTCTTAAATATGAAATAGTTTCTTCAAAAAAATCTTTACCGATATTAAAAAGAGAAGCTTTACTTCATCAAGTTGCATACACCTGCCCTGTAGCAGCAGAATACAACTTTGTACCTTACGTGGTGTAATACTTTGTTCTTATAAGACAGCTGATCCTCTGATTTATTATGAACGAAGTCCGAGGAAGTTTAGTTGTATATATTTCAAACACCATTACATGTTAATATATCTTCCAGTGTAAAATGCAATGTAACTACAACCCATATCACTACATTTCAAATCACAAATAAAATAACACTTAAGTACTTATCTCACAACTTGCATCACAGGAGTCTGAATTTCCTTCGCAACACTAATTACAGGTACACATGAATTGAATTGAAAACACAACATCTCAGTTTAGATTATAAAGAATGACACAAGCTGAAGAGTGCTTCAAGCATTTAATAAATTTCTGCTTCAGGCTGTTAAAGCTGCCTTTGTGCTTCAGTAAATTTGCTCTCATTTGTTACTGCCTCATTACATTTTTGCATTATCCTACTTGCTGTAAATGGTTTTCTTATAAAATTGTCAGCAAGTATTGTAGTGACTGTTTATTAGCTTGTAAAGAATGCCTTTCCTTTAGCACAATTTGCTTCAATATAAAAGTACACACCATAGACCTTTCTGGAACATGGGCATCATACACCATCTTTAATGGTTCGAAAGACAGTGACAACAAAGAAGCAAACATAATTTCTGAAGAAAGGTCCCTTGACCTGAAATGTTAATTCTGTTTCTCTCTCTAAAGATGCTGCCTGACCTACTGACTATTTCCAGAATTTTCTCCTCCTTTATAAAAGTTTTTCTAGCATCTCTTTCTGTACTTCCATTTATTGGCATCTATTGATTCTGATGGAATTTTTTTTCACCCAGAGGTTGTTTGGAATCTGGGACAAACTTCCTGAGAGGCCAATTCGGTCGAGTTATTCAAAAGGGAATTGGATTGCTATCTGAAAAGAAGGAATGTGCAAGGTTACAGGGATAAGGCAGGGGACCAGGTAGAATAGGTCTTTCAGAGAGCCAGTGCAGACCCGATGGGCCAAATGGCCTCCTTCTGTACTGTAAAGATTCAGTATTATATTTTACTATTTTCTTTTGTCTTTTTAGACAAAAAGAATCAGACAATTAAGATATATTGTGTGGCTGTTTTATACAACATATCAGAATGTTTTCCCAGTTGGTGCACAGGCAGTGCTGAGATGTGGGTTTGGCTCGCAATGCCATTGTGTACCCACAAGGAGATGTAAACAGAAGTTCTGTTGAAGGGTCATGAGGACTCGAAACGTCAACTCTTTTCTTCTCCGCCGATGCTGCCAGACTTGCTGAGTTTTTCCAGGTAATTCTGTTTTTGTTCCAGCCTGCACTTGCACATCTTGCATCATAGTTAGAGGGTCACTTGTGGATGCCTGAGAGCAGATTGCCCTCTGAACTGTAGTTGTTGCATGTATCAAGAGAAAACAAAGGGACTTTACTATCAATAGAAACCAGTTGCTTTCAACATCATTTAGTAGGTTAGAGCAATAAAGGTGGTGTTTAAAAAATTATCCAGGTACTTTATTTGGCAAGATAATGTGATGTAGCTGTCTTTAGAAGACACCTTTTTGGTACTTAAACCAATTTCTAAAAAATGAAGTTGTTATTTTTAAATTGTATTTATACTCATATGCTGAGAATGAAATGATTTTAAATCCCTGCAAAATACAAATAATTACGTAGAGAATAATGGTTACCTGTAGTTGAATACAAAACCGAAATCTTACCAAAAGGATTGACTGATATTATAAACAATGAAAGCAAACATTAGGTCATACAAACTATCGCTTAAAGCTTGAGGTGAAAGTTATAGCAGTGAAACTACTTCCATGTATTCATTTATTTCTATGTTATTATGGAGTTTGTTGGGGAAGTTTTTTTTTGTGATGGGTGTTGTTGCTGAAGTCAACAGTCATGCCCCCTTGTTTTAGATTTCCCTAGCAAAGAAAATCTACCCTTTCAAATCCTTTAATAATTTAAGTGCCGTCAACCTTCTAAACTGAAGGGAATACAGATTATGCATTCCGTTATCCTAATTTAACCCTTTTAAGCCCCTGGTATCATTCTGATGAAACCACCCCATACCCCGCCAAGGCCAGCATATATTTCCTGACTTTCAGTTACCAAAGCTGAATGCACTTATCCAGATGGGGTTTGACCAAGACTTTTTTTTTAAAAAAAAATCATTTATTGGGTGTGTACATTGCTGGCAAGGCCAGCATTCATTGCCCATCTAATGGGTACCATGGAAACATCAATTCCTTAATTTTGTGTTTCAAATCCCTTAAGATAAAGGTCAATAATCCATTGGATTTTTGATTAAGTTTTATAATTCTGTGCTATCTTTCATTGCTTCATGTTTATGGGCATGAAAATTCCTTTACCACTTCGTATTTCCCTAGGGGTAGATCTTGATTTTGTATGATAGTGTACAATTGGTGATAGTGAGTCAGCAGCTCATTTTACATCTCCCAATTTTTATTTCTGTTAGAATAAAATCAAAGGATGGTTACAGCACAGAAAGAGGCCTTCAACATTCAGGTCCCAATCTATATCATCCTGCAGCAGTGTCTCTGTAGTAGCTATCAGTCTTTAGTTATTTATTTCTAAATTATTTATATTTATTTGCTTTATACGTTCATCTGTTTTTTCAATGCATACAAATTTGCCTTTAATTTTGTCCTTTTATGATTTTTGTAATGTCTGCCCTTATCTGTTGACTTACTCTTAGATTTGCACTCTCTGTTCCTTCCTATCACGGTCTGTTTATAATTTCCCATATTAGCTCCTTTCTTGCCTTGTCTCTACTCTTTTTTTTGTTTACCACATCTTCCCAGATTTTACCCCTTGCCTGCACTATTTAGTTTAAAGTCCTCTCCACTTCCCTAGTTATGCAATTCGCTAGAACATCAGTTCCAGCATGATTCAGGAGTAGACAGTCCGAACGGTACAATACCCAATTACCCCAGTACTGGCGCCACTGCCCAATGAACCAGAACCCACTTCTCTAACACCAGTCTTTGAACCATGCATTCATTTCTCTAATCTTATTTTCCCTTTCCCAATTTGCACGTGGCCCAGGTAATAATCCAGAGACTATTACCTTTTGAGGTTCTGCTTTATAATTTGGTGCCTAGCTCTTCATACTGCCTTTGCAGAACCTCCTTCCTTCTCCTGCCTATGTCATTGGCACTTACATGGCCCACTACAACTGTATCCTCCCCCTCCCACTTTAAGGTCCTCTCCAGCCCTGAGCAAATGCCCTGAACCCTGACTCCGGTCAGGCAACAGAGCCTTCTGGATTCTCGCTCTTGCTACAGAGAACAGTGCCAATCCCCCTCATTATACTGTGCCATACCACTGCATTCCTTTGTGCTCCCCTCACTTGAATGGCTTTCTATACCACAGTGCCATGGTCAGTCAGCTCATCCACTCTGCAGCCACCACTCTCATCCAAACAAGCTGAGAGAACCTCAAACCTATTGGACAATTGCAGAGGCTCACACTCCTAAACTCCTGGCTTCTGGGTCCCTTTACTTGCCTCAGTCTGCCTTTTACCATTTTAGGAAGCGCATTCCAGATCATAACCATTTTTTACATATTTTTAAGATTTTTTTTTTCCTCATGTCACCTTTGGTTCTCTTGCCATTCATTTTAAATCTGTGTTCTTGACCTTTCTGTTAATGGGAACATTTTCTCTCTAAAGTCAACCATTTTACATTATCACATGAGTCAAGATCCACTGCTGTCTTTCACCATTAAGGAAATATTCCAATTTTTCTTTCTCAGATCCAAAGTCAATGGTCTCATGCTTCGCATGTTGAATTCGATCTGCTGTAGTTTGGCCTACCAACGTTTTTTTTATTCATTCACGGGATGTGGGCTTCACTAGCTAGGCCAGCATTTATTGCCCATCCCTAGTTGCCTTTGAGAAGGTGGTAGTGAGGTGAGCTGCCTTCTTGAACTGCTGCAGTCTATGTCGTGTAGGTACTCCCACAGTGCTGTTAGGGAGGGAGTATCAGTATTTTGATCCAGCGACAGTGAAGAAACAGCGATATATTTCCAAGTCAGGATGGTGAGTAAATTGGAGGGGAACTTACAGGTGGTGGTGTTCCCATTTATCTGCTGCCCATGTCCTTCTAGATGGTAGTGCTCATGGGTTTGGAAGGTGATATCTAAGGAGCCTTGGTGAGTTCCTGCAGTGCATCTTGAAGATGGTAAACACTGCTGCTATTGTGCGTCGGTGTGGAGGAACCGAATGTTTGTGGATGTGGTGCCAATCAAGTGGGCTGCTTTGTCTTGGATTGTGTCAAGCTTCCTAAGTGTTGTGGAAGCTGTGCTCGTACAGGCAAGTGGGGAGTATTCCATCACACTCCTGACTTGTGCCTTGTAGATGGTGGACATACTTTGGGGAGTCCAGAGGTGAGTTACTCGTTGTAGAATTCCTAATCTCTGACCTAAAGTTTACCTATGTGGCTATGTCCCTTTGTAACTTCTTGCTCTCATCCATTTAACTTAGTCTACCTCCAGTGCCATCTGTAAACTTGGGTGTATAATTTGAAACCTTGGTGCATGTCCTTGGAAAACAACACTTATCACACCTTGCCAATCAGTGAATGCGCCCTTTATTTCCAATTTCTGTCTCCTGCCTAAGTTACAAGGTTGCTTCAGTGTTCTTATTTTTTGCTAATAATATGCAGAACTTATCAAGTACCTTTGGAAGTCCAGATATAGATATTTCTATAATGTACAATGCTAGCAACCTCAAAAAAATTGAACCAGATTAGCTAGACCTACTCTTCACAAATAAATGTGTGGTCTCTGATCAGCTGATACTTGCCCAAATGTTCAGGCACAATGTTTTTTTTTATTCATTCATGGGATGTGGATGATGCTGGCTAGGCCAGCATTTATTGCCCAACCCTAATTTCCTTCGTTTAGAGGGCATTTAAGAGCCAGCCACATTGATCAACCACATCCATCCCTAACGGATTCCAGTACCGTCCCCACAATTCAAATTAAATTAATAGGTCTCCAGTTACCTGATTTCACTTTGCTTCCATTCTTAAATAATGGCGAGATGTTTGTAGTTTTGCAATCTGAAACTGCAATTCTTGAATATGAAGAGCTTTGGAGAATTATGACAAATGCATTTGTACTTTCCTCACCTGATCCTTCTAATATCTTGGAGTGGAAACCATCAAAAACTTGGGGAAAAATTTTAGCTCAGTGGGTGAGTGTAAAATGGCGCATGTTGATGCTGAGCGAGCGTCCCGATGTCAAGGCGCAGTTTTGTTCGGCGGGCGCGTGCCAGACTCGGCAGCATGCCTGCTGACAATTGTTAAGCAATTAACAGCCTGTTAAGGTCATTAAATTATCAATTAAGTTGAATATTTTGCTGCCTGTCCAACCTTGCGGTTGGCAGGTAAAAAGGCCAAGCGGCATTTGCACTTTTTAAGAAACCTCATCCACGGGTGGGATGAGGTTTCCTAAAGCAAATAAAAATAAAAGTTTTATAACTTAATTAATAACATGTCCCTGCTCATGTAACAGAGTGACATGAGGGGGCGTGTTTCATCACATTTTCATTTTATTTTTTTCTATATAACTCTTCATCTCCCTGAGGTCGCTCTATGCCTCAGGGAGATTATGAAGCGCGCACATGCATGAAGTTCGTGCTCACCCCACTGGCACGCCCCCTCCCACTATCCGCACTGGCAGTGCTGCCACTGCGTTTCACTCTGGGCGGGCCTTAATTGGCCTGCCAGCATGAAATCGCAGTCCGGCCTCGATCGGTTGGCTTCCCGACAGTCCCCGCCAAGTTCGCCTGACATGGGTGAAATTCTGCCCTTGACGTTTTTCTTTAAGTCCCATTGTTTTTTCCATTACCATCTTTGTTAAGTTCCTCCCATTGATTTATTTTATGTTGTGCTGCTTGTATTCTATCCTCTAACTCCACTGCAGTACAACGTATTCATTTGACAAGTCAACTATTTTCTTATTATCTGTTGTGGTCTTACCTGCATCCAACTTTAATGGGCCCACATCCCTGTTTATCACTCTTTCTCTTAATATATTTATAAAAACTTATGTTGTTGTCTTTGATGTCCACTGCAGGTTTTTTGTATTCCTTATTTGCACCTTATATTTCTTTGTTTCCCATAGTTGCTTTATAAACTTCTCCCAGTAACTGAGTTCCAATTTTTCTTTGCATTTGTGGAATCTTTGTAAGTGTAGCATGAGACAGCCCATTATTTTATAATTTTAGACACCTCTATCATATTGCCTCATAATCTAAACTGCTTTTAAAAAAAAAGGCTCAATTTTTCAAGTATTTCTTTGGGATGCATCCTATTGAATCTGTGTAGTACCAGCTCCAAAGCCACAATATTTTCTGTCTCGTGAAAACCAATACTACACACTGTACTCTAAATGAGCTCTTGTTGCAATTTTATGTAGGTTGATCAGTGCGTCTTTGTCCTTTCTATTCTAAACCTTCCTTTCCTTTCTTTTTCAGCTTTTTCCATGCTACATGAGGTTGCCACAGTGCTGGTTGATCACCCATCTTTTTTTTATATTTTATACCTCTTGTGATTAAAACCAAAATTTCAATTAGCTTTCTTTCACATTCCTATCAACCTGAGGTGCTGCCTTTAAGGTGTATAAGCCAACTCCATCTGAAACTGCATGCATATAGAGTATAATTACTGCTGTATTTTTTAACCAAAATAATCTCCTCTGTGTCACCTGTTACTTGCATGGAGTTCCATTTAAACTTTCTAGCCCAGTAACCCATCTCATCAATATTTCTTTAGAGCTTCCTTTGATCTTACTCAAAATTAATTGTACCTTGTATTTTGCTATCATCTGCAAACTTTGACATCACTTTCTCTAGGTCTATATCCAAATCATTGAGATACATCGTGGACAGAATGGTCTCAGCTGGACCTTGTGGGACACTACCATCCACTTCTAATTACTCTGAAAAATGGCATTCCACCACTTTTGAATCCAGTTTGCTATTCTGCTGCTAATTCCCTGCCCCTTACTCTAATAATCTTCCATGTGGTACTTGGTCATAGGGCTTTCTAAGATCCATGAAGTGTGCATCCATTGCTTTTACCCCATTTAACATATCTGTTATTTCCTCAAAGATTTCTAAGTTGGCCATGTCTGATTGTCCCTTTTAAAATCTATGTTGGCTACTTCTAGCTTGGTGATCGGTGGGGGGGAAGCACAAAATATATTGTGTGTATTTGATAGTTGCGATAAGGAAAGGACCAAAGGGTTTAATTTAATATGTAAAACAATTATAGCTGTTGTGAAAGGGATAAATTATGTGATTTTGCTTTCTTTTAATTGTTCTCATTTTCTAAATATGTTGCTTCTTGCTGGGTATTCTAGTGCCATTTGCCCTCCACTATCTTGCACTAAATCTCATCTAGTATTCACAATAAGCATGTTACGGTGGGGATCAGTGGATGGTGATCAGGAGAGGGAACCTAAACCATAGCCTAGTGTCCTGAAAATAATTGTATGAGGTAGGAGTACTTGGTTGAGAATCAGCTGGAAATTGACAGTTTAATAACATAGGAATAGGAGTGGATCATTTAGCCCCTCAAGCCTGTTCTGCCACCATTCTATGATCTATGACCTTATAAACTTTAGAGGGATACTGAAGTTCACTATCTATGCTGTAATGACTAACTGTAGTTAATTAAAAAGATATCTAACTGAAAGTGGATGAGAGAAGACTAACAATGAACATAAAACAAATCTTCTGTGGACAAATAAATAGTAAGGAGGGGTGGGGCCAAATAGGAACCAAAAAGGGGACCTATGTATGGAGACTGAGGCTTTTTTATATGCTTTCATAGAATGTGGACATCACGGATAGACCAGCCTTTATTGCTTACCTCTAATTGCCCTTTGAGGTGGAGATGGTGAGCCACCTTCTTGAACTGCTGCAGTCATGCGGTATAGCTGTTTGGAAGGGAGTTCCAGGATTTTGAACTAGCAGTAGTGAAGGAACGGCGATATAGTTCCAAATCACGACAATGTGTGGCTTGGAGGGGAGTTTGCAGGTGGTGGTGTTCCCATGCATCTGCTGTCCTTGACCTTCTAGGTGGTAGAGGTCATGGGTTTGGAAGGTATAATGTGCCTTTAAGAGATATCACGTGACATCTCTAGAAGGGGAATGTGTCATGTGATCCAGTCTTAGTTTCACTTTTGCTTTGAGCAGAGCACAGCTCTGATGCCTTCAAGCTTTATGCCATGCATAACTTCTCATGTGCTAGTCTTAACAAATGATTCCACAATGTGTTGGCCCAATCTTTTCTGAGCAGTTAGGTAATATAACATTATAATAACATGACATGGTAGCAGCAGTAGTAAGATTAGTGGCAGCAAGATTAAGTACAGGTACGACATAGTGAACAGCCTATAATCGTGCTACATGGCGTGAGATGACCCTCGATGTTTTGGTCAGACCACAACAAAGTCACAACATCGGAGAGCATTGAAAATGCAGCATGCTGACTGTGAAGAAAAGCTTTGGAGACACAGCACTGAGCTGGTGCTCAAATAAAGAGGTAAATAAGCAGACAGATCCCTCCTGGTGAGATTCGTTCAGATGATACTATTTTCAATGACATCCTTTTGGGCTGTCTGTTAGTCAGGATCTCTTTTGTGCTCACATGGATAGCATTACATGTGCTGTGCCAGGATGAATCTGTATTGCAGATAATACAGCTGTGTGGGAAGAACAAAGCAAGAACGCTACCATAATCTGCATTTATTGATGCAAGTGGCGAATAATGAAGGATTCATGTTCAACAGTCTGAAATGTGCCATCAATGTGCAGCAGATCAATTTCTTCTATTCTGTTTATTCCAGTGCTGGCATATGTCGCAATTCAAGTAAAATAGAGGACATAAGGCCATGCCAACTCCTCAAGATAAGGACGATCTTCGAAGATGTCTAGGTCTCTTTTTAATATTTTGTCTCTATAAATTCCCAAGTTCGTTCAAAAATCTTCATTGTTAAGGGAATTGTTGAGAAAGGATATGCCTTTCTTATGTCACAAAGATCACCAATACCTCTTCAAAGCACTGAAGCAGTCATTGTCAGAAGTATCGATGTTGGAATTTTCTGATACTGGGGAGACAGCCAGCCTAAAGATAGATGCCTCACAGATCTGGGAACTTGCATACTATAAAAAGGCAACCCAATTGCAGTTGCTTCAAAAGCATTCTCTGTAACACAATCCAACTACTACAACATCGAACAAGAAACATCAGCTTTAGTGTTTTGAATTATGTGTTTTCGTACCTATATTTGGCAAAAGATTTGTGTCACAGAGCGACCACAAGCCACTGGAGATGATTTGGTGAAAACTATTGACAGTGCCTCACCCAGATTGCAATGTCGCTTGAGTCAAGCAAGGTAACTTGGTCACATTGGATGCATTTAGTAGATTGCCTAACCTTGCGAAAACAGATAATATATCCTTAGATCTGCAAGTTGACTTAACTGACTTCAAACTTGAAGATGTTTTCCAAATTGGTCTGGTACAATTTGGGCAACACAAATACCAGCAGCTGCAAGGAGAAACAGTGAAAGATTCTGCACAACAGAAACTGTGGAAAACCATCATTCAAGGATAGCCTGATTCGATTCAGCATGTCCACGAAAACATGATACCACTTTG
The DNA here is from genome assembly GCF_017639515.1 of Carcharodon carcharias. Taxonomy (NCBI): domain Eukaryota; kingdom Metazoa; phylum Chordata; class Chondrichthyes; order Lamniformes; family Lamnidae; genus Carcharodon; species Carcharodon carcharias. The sequence goes on along the minus strand of NC_054469.1, from coordinate 138,833,276 downwards.
GCCATATCAGGATGATCTAGGCATTTCCTGGGAAGTCATTTTTAAAGGCAGACAGGTCATTGTACTGTAATCTTTGCGACCTGGTATTCTTCAACTGCTTCATCATTCACACATGCGCATGAATCGAATGATAAGATTTGCAAGAGAGACAATCTATTGGCTAGGTATGAACAATGACATTGAAGCCATCAACAAGAAGTGTGAGACACGTCAAAAGTATATGCCAAGTCAGCGCAAAGAACCATTGTTTCCCCATGAAGTTCCGACACACCCTTGGTCCAAAATCGCAGCCGACCTTGTTCATGTCCATGGCATTGACTTCATTGTCATCGTTGACTGCTTTACCAAGTACCCCATTATTTGACAATTGCACAATTCGAGCACAACTGGCACGCACACTGCTATTTTCAGTTTATTTGGTGTGCCCAGAGAGATCATTACAGATAATGGTAATCCTTTCAGGATATGTGAGAGAGAAGTGGAATATCAATCACACTACTATTTCTCCTCATTAGCTTAGATCTAACGGCCTATCTGAATGATTTGCACAGTGAAATCCCTATTTCTTAAACGTAGACAGGCCAAGCAAAACCTACACATTGCAATTCTACACCTGAGAGCAATACCTTTAAGTGCAACTGTTCCATCACTGGCAGAGCTCATGTTTGGCAGACCAGTGCGTAGCAATCGACCTACTCTTACCCATAGTACTAGCTCCGAAACTAGAGAGCAACTTTGAAAACTACAAGAGAAGGTAACCAACATGCATGATAAAAATTGAGGTAGAGAATTGCCGATTTTACAGTTGGGAAGTTCACATCCAGGCTCCCACAGAAGGTACATGGATGGCAACCAGCGGAGATCACAAGGTTTTATTCAGGACCAAGGCCCTATGAAGCCATTACACAAAAATGCACAAGGGTGAGATGTAACCGAGAACAAATCAGATCCATTCCACCTCCTCAACCACCTTATAGCCCTAATGCATCTAGCATAAGATCCAAATGCAACCAGGAACAACATCTAAGAATGACAATCCCACAGATCACCATGAGAAATTAAAGAAACCTGCAGACAAGATTATTGTCACAAGTTATTGGCCTACCAGCAGATTACTTTTATGCTGTAGAGACTCATAGTTTCATCAGTTCTATACAGTTATGTAATAGTAACTAAACATGAACATGTATTGTAAATAGTTATACTCCTTTAGAAGAGGGAAAATACCTTTAGGAAGAAATGGGGATGTTGTAATATGCCTTTTAAGGGATATCAGCATGACATTAGTAGAAGGGGCATGTCATGTGATCCAGTCTTAGTTTCACTTTTGCTTTGAGCAGAGCACACACCCAGCTCTGTCTTCAAGCTTTCTACTATGTATAATTCTCATGTGCCTAGTCTTAATAAATTGTCCCACAATGTCTGTCTAATCCCTTGTGAGCAATTATGATATCCATGACAGAAGGTGCTGTCGAAGGAGTACTTTTAAATGAATATTTCTCACCAGACTTTATAAAAGGAAGAAGATTCTACTGAAGTATAGTGGAAGAGGAGGCAATTGAGACACTTGATGAGCTAAAATTGATAAAGAAGGGGTATTAGAAAGGTTGGTTGCACCTGAAGTTCATAAGTCACCAGAGTCAGATAGTTTACATCTGAGAATGCTGAGGGGAGTAAGGGCAGAAGTTGCAGAAGTATTGGCCATAATCTTCCAAGCCTCCTTAGGTATCGGGCTGCATCCAGAGGATTGGAGGTTTGCAAATTACAGAATCTCAGAATTTTTACAGCACAGGAGGAGGACCCATTGTATCTGTGCCAGCTCTCTAGGAGGAATTTATCCAGTGCCACTCCCCCTCCTTCTCCCTGTAGCCCTGCACATTCTTCCTTTCAGATAACAATCAAATTCCCTCTTGAATTCCTTGACTGAACCTGCCCCCATCACACATTTAGCGCATTCCAGATCCTAACCACTCACTGTGTGAAAGATTTTCTTCCTGTCTCCATTTGCCAATTACCTTAAACCTGTGCCGCCTTATTCTTGATCCTTCCACCAATGGGAACATTTTTTCCTTTTATCTAATCTGTCTAGAGCCCTCATGATTTTGGATACCTCTATCAAATCTCCTTTCAACCTTCTCTTCGAGGAAAACTGCCCCAACTTCTCCAGCCTTTCTATGTAATTGATGTTCCTCATCTCTGGGGCCATTTTCATGAATCTTTTTGCATTCTCTTTTAATGCATTTGCATCTTTCCTAAAGTGTGGCACTCAGAGCTGGGTGCAAGACTGTAATTGAGACCAAACCAGTATTTTATACCAGTTTAACATAACTTCCTTGCTTTTATGCTCTCTGCCCCTATTAATAAAGCCCAGCTTGCTCTATGCTTTATTAAACATGCTCTCAACCTTTTTTACCACCTTCAATGATGTATGCACATATACACCCAGGTCCCTCTGCTCAGCACCCCCTTTAGAATTGTACCCTTTAATTTACGTTGTGTTGCATTCTTCCTACCAAAATGAATCACTTCACACTTCTCCGCAATAAGTTTCACCTGTCCCCTGCCCATCATTCCACCAAGCTGTCATAGAAATTCTACACTATTCTTTGCTCAGTTCACAATGCTTCCAAGTTTTGTATCATCCACAAATTTTGAAATTATGCCCTGTTGTCTAGATCATTAATATACATTGTGAAGAGCAACACCGACCCCGGGAACTTCACTGCAAACCTTTCACCAGTCCGAAAAACATCCATTAACCAATACTCTGTTTACTGTCACTCAGCTAATTGCCTATCCATGTGGCTGCTGTCCCTTTTATTCCATGAGCTATAACTTTGCTCATAAGTCTGTTGTGTGGTGTTTTATCAAATGCCTTGTGGAAATCCATGTAAAACACATCAACAGCATTATTCTCATAAGTCTCTTGTTACCTCATCAAAAACTTCCAGCAAGTTAGTTAAACACAAATTTGCCCTTAACTAATTTGTGCTCAGTTTCATTAATTAACCTGCATTAGCCAAGTGACCATTTATTTTTACTTCCAGAAATTATTAATTCCAGAACCTTCCCCACTACTGAGGTCGAACTGACCTTCCTGTAGTTGCTGGGCTTATCGTTACACTTTTTTTAATGAGGCTATAACATTTGCAATTCTTCAGTCCTCTGGGACCAATCCTGAGTCTAAGGAAGGCTGGAAAATAATGGCCAGTGCCTCTGCAATTTATACTCTCACTTCCCTCAGTATCCAAGGATGCATTCCATCTGGTCCTTGTGTCTTATCAACTTTAGGTACAGTCGATCCAATACCACTCCATCAATTTTAATCTATTCAAATGTCTGAATTATCTCCTCTTTCACTATGACCTGTGCAGCATCTTGTTCCTTGGTAAAGACAGATGAAAAATATTAATTTGATACCTCAGCCATGCCCCCTGCCTCCATGCGTAAATCCCTTTTTTTGGCCCCTCTGCTCTTTTTACCAACCTTAGAAAGCTTTTGGATCCCAATTTATGTTAGTTGCTAGTCTCTTGTCATACTTTCTCTTTGCTTCTCTTTATAATGCTTTTTCACTTTCCCTCTGGGACCTTCTATATTCAGCCTGGTTCTTGGTTGTGTTGTCTACCTGACATCTGTCATAGGCATACTTCTTTTTCTTCTGAATCTCTATCTTTCCTGTCATCCTGGGCATTCTGTGTTTGTTTGCCCTGCTTTTCCCCTTTGTGGGAATATACCATGTCCTTCAAGGCAGTCTATTGTAAAGTTACAGTTTTGCCTGCCAACCTTTGATTTCAGTTGATCTTGACCAGATCTGTTCTCACCCCACTGAAATTGGCTTCTCCAAGTTAATTATTCTTACTCTGGATTGCACCTTGTCGTTTTCCATAACCAATCTATTTCATATGATACAATGATTACTGTCCCCTAAATGTTCCCCAACTTACACTTGATCTACTAGGTCTACCTCATCTCCAAGAACCAGGTCTGCAATGCTGCCTTTCTCGTTGGAATGGAAGCATATTGTTAGAACCATAGAAAAGTTATGGTGCAGACAGAGGCCATTCAGCCCATCGTGTCTGCTGCTGCCAAAAAGAAAAAAAATAAGCTAGCCGCTCATTTTAATGACACTTTCCAGCACTTGGTCAGTAGTCTTACAGGTTACAGCGCTTCAGGTGCAGATGCAGGTACCTTTTTAGTGAGTTGAGTGTTTCAGCCTCAGCCACCAACCTAGGCAGTGAATTTCAGATGCCCAGCACCCCCTGGCTGAAAAGGTTTTTTTCTCACGTCCCCTCTAATCCTTCTACCAATCACCTTAAATCTATGCCCCCTGGTAATTGACTCCTCAGCTAGGGGAAACAAGTCTTTCCTGACTACTCTATCTAGGCCCCTCATAATTTTGTACACCTCAATTAGGTCACCCCTTGTTGGTCTCTGTTCTAAGGAAAACAACCTAGCCTATCCAATCTCTCCATAGACCTGCAATTCTCAAGCCTTGGCACCATTCTTGTAAATCTCCTCTGTACTCTCTCCAGAGCAATTATGTCCTTCCTGTAATGTGATGACCAGAACTGTACACAAAATTCCAGCTGTGGCCTAACCAGTGTTTTATACAGTTCCATCATTACATCCCTGCTTTTGTATTCCAAACCTTGCCCAATAAAGGAAAGCATTCCATATGCTTTCTTGACCACTTTGTCCACCAGTCCTGCCACCTTCAAGGACCTGTGGACATGCACTGCAAGGTGTCTCTCTTCCTCAACCCCTCTCGATAGCTTCCCATTTATTGAATATTTCCTTTGTTTGCCCTCGCCAAATGCATTACCTCACACTTTTCTGGATTGAATTCCATTTTCCACTTCTCTGCCCACTCAACCAAACCATCCTCTTCACTATCAACAACAACACAGTCAATTTTTGTGACATCTGCAAATTTCCCAATATGCCTCCCGTATTTAAGTTTAAATCACTAATGTATACAACAAACAACAAGGACCCCAACACTGAGCCCTGTGGAACACTAATGAAATTACTTTTCCATTCGCAAAAACATCCATCAAACATTACCCTTTGTTTCCTGTCACTGAGCCAATCTTGGATCCAACCTGCCACCTTCCCCTGTATCCCATAAGATCTCACTTTTGTGACCAGTCTGCCATGTGGGACCTTATAAAATGCGCTATTGAAATCCAAGTAGACAACATCCACTGCACTAGCCTCATCAATCCTCCTTGTTACTTCCTCAAAAAATTATATTAAGTTAGTAAGGCACAGTCTTCCCCTAACAAAACCATGTCGTCTACCCCTGATCAGTTTATCCTGTCTCTCAGAATTGTTTCCAAAAATTTGCCCACCATTATTATAGGCCTATAATTTTCTGGCCTATTCTTCGCACCCTTTTTAAATAATGATTCAATGTTTGCAGACCTCAAATCCTCTGGGACATGGCCTATATCTAGTGAAGATTGGCAAGTGATCCTCAGCGCATCTGCTATTTCCTCCCTGGCTTCCTTTTTACAGCCTTGGATATAATCCATCTGGCTCTGGTGATTTATCCAAAGATGCCAGTCCCTCCAGTACTTCCTCTCTCATTATGCTTATTGTATCTAATATTTCACACTCCTCCTCTTTAACTAGAATATCTGTATCATGTCTCTCCTTGGTGAAAACAAAATACTCATTGAGAACCCTGCCCATACCTTCTGCGTCAACCCACAAGTTACCATGTACATCTCTGATAGGCCCTGCCTTTACCTTAGTCATTGTCTCACTCTTAATGTACTAGTAAAACATCTTACGATTTTCTTTGATTTTACCTACCAATATTTTCTTGTATCCTCTCTTTGCTTTTCTAATTTCCATTTTTACTTCACTCCCTGTACTTTCTATACTCCTCTAGGCTTTCTACAGTATTAAGTCTTTTGTGACCATCATAAGCTTTCTTTTTCTGCTTTATCTTGGCCTGTATGCTTCTGCATAACTAGGGGGCTCTAGATTTGGCAGTACCACCCTTTCTCTTTGTGGGGACATGACTACACTGTGTCTATAGAATCTCGCCTTTGAATGCTTCCCACTGATTTGACACAGTTTTTCCTCCTAATAGTTGTATCCAGCCCACTCCTGCCAGCTCACCTCTCAGCTTTATAAAATTTGTCTTCCCCGATTTAGAACTTTTACTCCTGTTCTATCTTTTTGTCCTTTTCCATAATGATGCTAAATCTAACTGTACTATGGTCACTATCTCCAAAAAGAGTCCCCAACTGCTGCTTCATCCACTTGCCCGGCTTCATTTCGTAAGACTAAATCTAGAATTGTGCTCCTTTCGTTAGGCTTGTTAGGTGCTGGTGGAAAAAGTTCTATTGAATGCAGTTTAAGAATTTTGTGCCCTCTGTGCCCTTTACACTGCTCGTATCCCAATTGCTATTAGGGTTGTTGAAGCCCCCAACGATTACGGCCCTATTGTTTTTTCACTCAGAAATCTGCCTATATATTTGCTCTTCTAATTAGCTTCGACTATTTGGGGGTCTATAGTACGTTTCTGGCATGCGGTTGCCCCTTTTTTTATTTCTGAGCTCAACCCATATGGCCTTATTTGATGCTTTGTTTAGTATATCATCCCTTCTCACAGCTGTACTTGATTCTTTAATAATGCTACACCCCCACCATTTTTTATCCCCCTCCCTATCCTGCCTGAAAATTCTATACCCAGGGATGTTGAGCTGCCATTTTTGTCTCTCCTTAAGCCAAGCTTCCATTATAGCGATCTTATCATATTGCCGTGTGTATATCTGTGCCCTCAGCTCATTGGTTTTATTTAACTATGCTCCCAACATTTACATATATTTTTAACACTGCCAAATTCCTGTGCTGTACACTTATTAACCTGTGCTGCTTCCGTCTTTGAGTCACTCGCTGATTCTTCATCTCCCATTCCCTGCTCTGAATTTTCCCTCAGGTTCCCAACCCCCTGCCAATCTAGTTTTAAACTCCCACCCCCAACCCCTCAAACAGCACTAAAAATCTCCCTGCAAGGATATTTGTCCCAGTCCTGTTCAGGTGTAGACTGTCTGGCTTGTACAGGTCCCATCTTCCCCAGAACAGGTCCCAATGCCTCAGAAATCTAATGCCCTCCCTCCTACACCAGCTTTCCAGCCACGTATTTATTTGCTCAATTCTCCTATTTCTATACTCACTTGCACTTGGGACTGAGAGTAACCCTGAGATTACTGTTTCAGAGTTACTGATTTTCAATCTCCCTCCTAGCTCCCTAAAGTCTGGTTTCAGGGCCTCATTCCCTTTTCCTGCCTAAGTCATTGGTACCAACGTGGACCATGACCTCTGGCTGATCACCCTCCCCCAGAAGAATGTCCTGCAGCTGCTCCATGACATCCTTGACTCTGGCACCAGGGAGGCAACATACCACCCTGGATTCATGTCTATGGCCACAGACATGCCTGTCTGTTCCCCTAACCAATGAATCCTCTATTACTACTGCTCTTCCCCCCTCCAGTAAAGTAGCGCTGCCTGTGATGCCACAAACCTGAGCTCCTCTGAGGAATCAACGCCCTCGCTGGTATCCAAACGGAAAACCAAATGGTGAGCGTGACCCCAGAGGAATCCTACACTACCTGCCTAATTTTCTTGGACTGCCTTGGATGCATCCCTTTCTGCCTTCAGGCTCCTAAGCTGTTGTAGAAAATTTTTCTGAACACACTCTAGGAACTCTTGGCCCTCTCTGCCTTTTACCCTGCTATTATCCCAGTTGATATTCTGATAATTAAATTCTCCCATTACAGCTATTGTATAATTCTTGCAAATGTTACACTTGTGTTCAGAAAAGGATGCGAGATTGAACCCAGCAACTACAGCCCAGTCAGTTTAAACTTGGTGGTGGAAAGCTTTTAGAAATTATAACCTGGGACAAAATTAACCGTTACTTGGACAAGGGTGGATTAGTTAAGGAAAGCCAACATGGATTAGTTAACGGCGAACCGTGTTTAACTAATTTGCTTGAGTATTCTTATGTGAAACAGAGACTGTTGATGAGGGTAATATTTTTGTGTATATAAACTTTCAAAAGGCATTTGATAATGTGCCATGTAATAGGCTTGTCAGCAAAGTTGAGCCCCATGGGATAAAAGGAACATTGGCATACAAAGTTGGCTAAGTGACAGGAAACAGAAGAGTAGTGCTGAACAATTATTTTTTGGACTGGAGGAAAGTATACTGAGGTGTTCCCCAGAGGTCAGTACTTGGACCACTGCTTTTCCTAATCTACGTTAATGATATCCCTCAGTGCATGAGGCGCAATTTCAAAATTTGCAGAAGACACACAACTTGGAAGTGTTGTGAATTGTGAGGGGGATAGTAATTGACTTCCAGATGACAAAGACAAGCTGGTGGAATGGGTGGACGTGTAACAGATGAAATTTAACACAGAGAAGCGTGAAGTGATACATTTTGGTGGGAAGGTGAGCGCAAATGTAAAGTAAAGGGTACAATTCTAAAAGTGTTGCAGGAACAGAGAGATCGGGGGTGACATGCACAAATTGTTGAAAGTGGCAAGGCAGGTTGGGAAAGTAATTAAAAATATATATGTGATCCTGTGTTTTATAAATAGAGGCATAGAGTACAAAAGTTAGGATGAACCTTTTATAAAGCACTGTATCAGCCTCAACTAGAGTTTTGTGTCCAATTTTGGGCACTGCATTTCAGAAAGGATGTGTAGGCTTTAGAGAGGATGCAGAAGAGGTTAACGAGAATGGTTCTTGGGCTGAGTGACTTCAGTTCCAAGGATAGATTGGAGAGGCTGGGGTTGGTCTCCTTAGAGAAGAGAAGATTGAGAGGAGATTTGATAGGTGTTCAAAATTGAGGAATCTGGACAGAGTAGACAGAATCTGTTCTTTGTTGGAGGGGTTCAGAACCAGAGGACACTGATTTAAGGTGATTGCCAGAAGAACCAGAGGTGGCAGGAGAAAAAACTTTCTTTTTACACAGAGAGTGGATGGGACCTGGAATGCAATACCTGACTGCCTGCAAGAGTGGTGGAGGCACAAATTAAATCATGGTCTTCCAAAAAGAATTTGATAAGCACTTGAAAATTTATGGGATTACAGGGAAAGCACAGGGGAGCGGGACCAGCTGAATTGCTCCTCTAGAGAGTGGCACCCAGCCTCCTTCTGTGCTGTAACCATTCCATGATCCTATGAATTAGAACTGGTTATCACGTAAGGGCTTGCAACACATGCAACCTGTCTTGAAGTACACCTATATGATAAATAGAACATCAAATCATTAAAATACATTACAATAGTCCTCTTCCTTATGTGAAAGATCCTCTTAAATTCTTCATGTTTGGTATTTGTGGTGCTGCAAGAGTTGTGGTCATCTACATATAGTAACTGGAATTTTCTCTCTTTAATCTTGATGATCAATATTAGCCAGTTATCTCCTCCATACCCTTACCTAAATTCACATCACTCAGTTTTTTCCCATGTCCAATTCTACCCGTATTCCAGGGCCTTTTTTTATTTTGCCAATATCTGACTTCCAAACTGCAAATACTACATTCTGTTTTAAACTCCACAACTCACATTCTGTCCCATACTAATTTCTGCTGTCAGTGGTTCCCTGTAGATCATTGCATTTTATTCAAAACCTTTCTCCTCATCTACCAGGTCATTCTTGGCCCACACCCTTTCTCCTTCAAAAGCTACCTCTAACTCTAGTTACCAACATGCATATTTGATCTTCCAACTTTGGCCTCCTTTGCTGTCCCCTCACCCACCACCACCACCATCCCAGCCTCCAGCTTAGCCCACTTTCAGCTGCCTTGCCCTCAATCTAGAATGCTCACCCTAAACCTATATGCTATATGAGCTCGCTGATCAAATCTGCAAAACTTCATCCATTTGTCCATACTTTTGGTTCTCCTAACAGATTGTTGGATCTTTTGTGGGACCTTTATGTATGCAAATTAACTAACTACAACATTTCCTTACAATATAATACTGACTACACTTCAAAACTGAAGTTCTGAAATGCATGTGCTTTCTTCACATTAAGGGCACTATGTAAATGCAAGTTATTGTTGCAAGTAAATCTGAGCAGAAGAATTTTCTCAACTGATCTTCCCAGTATGGTTTACTGAAAATAATCAAGACTGATCACAAACAAAGAACATTTTGTCGAGTCTTGCAATCTGATTGACTGCCATGAGCTGACTTCAGTGTATGTTATGCTGATTATAAATTTAGTTTGTTGAAAATACATTCAACTTGAAAAAATGGCACAGAATAGTTTTCATTCTTGATTTGAGAGAAATTTTTTAGTCCAGTTGCTAATGTCTCTAAGATTTGACAAATAATACAGCCTCTTGTCTTAACTATTTATACAACTGTTAACTAGAAATACTGATTTCATGCTCTAATTCGTCATGCTTGGCTGATGGTTATTGCTCAGGCTGATGAGGCTATATAATTTTTAAACTATCCGGTAAACTTGTCGATATCATTTGAAAACATTGTCCCAAAAATCTCTGGTCATTTTGGCATACTTCTTCCATAACAGTGTGGTGAGATTACTAAACTCTGGATGAAGCAGCAACTATGTCACAAAAGGCATGCCAGATAACCATGTATTCTTTAACATTGAAAAACCCTCACACAATGCCACCTATGTGCAAAACAGGTACTGCAGATACTTATAATGGGTTTTCAATGAAATGTGCATTCCATGTAATGAGAGCAGTAGAATTGCTGGGGCTGTAGTTCTTGATGCAGCCCCCACATCCACACAAGTTATATAAATAAACAGAAGTGAGATGTGATAGAAAGCATAATGTTGTATTTAACTTGCCTTATCTATCTAGTGGTATTTGAATAGTAAGTGATGATACATCCTTTCTAGTAATCACTCAAGCTTACAGAAATTCTTGGAATTTAAATCTTTTAAAACATTGAATTATTTCATAGACCTTTTTTAAAAAAGCTATGCATGGGATTCCTTGTTCCCTCTGTTCGATAACCCATTTAACAAAGAACAGGGCTACAATGTTATGTTAAGTATGGCGCCAAGATAAAGGAGACCTGTCTAGATTTACCAACTGGGTAGTTGGCATATTTCTGAAGTTGGTGATAACGTGCTTTATTTTTAAATCTATAGTGTGGGAATGTTTTTTTTTTCCTCTGTGCCAACCTGCTGCTGGACTTGACAGGTGTATGTGCTGTACCACAGCCTGGCATTTCTCACTTCTATTATTTCATGGTCAGCCACATAATTCTTAATAATTGTTATACAAAATAAAATTGGAACATGCTGAAAAATTGCTTCCCTGAGGCCAAATTGACAATTTACTGTCTAGGTTTACTGTAGCTATTGCGTCGGTACAGTAGCTCTTCCATTTGTATCTATCTGTGGTTGTTTTCCCATATACTTAACATAAGAAATAGGAGTTTGAGCAGGACATTTGGCCCCTCAAGCTCTTTCTGCCTTTCAGTGAGATCATGGCTGATCTGATTGTGGCATTCTCTTCACATTCCCACCTGTCCCTGCAACCACCCCCTCCCCCACTGCACCCTCTGACTCTCTTATCATTGCAAAAATCTGTCCAACTCACCTTGAATTTATTCAATGATCCAGCCTTCAATGCTCGTGGGTAGAGGAATTCTAAATACTAACAACCCTCTAGGGAAGAAATCCTTTCTCATTCCCACCTTAAATGAGTGATCCTTTTTTTTTTTAAACCATGCTCCCTAGTTCTAGATTGCCCCACAAGAGGAAACACCTTCTCAGCATCTATCCTGTCATGCCCCCTCAGAATCTTGTGTTTTAATAAGATCAACTCTCATTCATAAGTATAGGCCCAACCTGCTCAACCTTTCCTCAGAAGAAAAAAACCCTCAACCTAGGAATCGGCCTAGTGAGCTTTCTCTGAACTGTTTCGAATGCAAGAATATCCCTCCTTAAGGTGATCAAAACTGTACACAGTACCTTAGGTGCAGTCTCACAGTTGTAACAAGACTTCCCTACTTTTATTCTTCATCCACCTGGTAAAGGCTAACATTCCACTTGCCTTTATAGGTTGTTACTGTACCTGAATGCTGACTGTGATTTATGGACACCCAGATCCCTCTGTACTGCAGCATTCTGCAGCCTTTCCATTTAAATAATATTATGTTTTTCTATTCTTGCTGCCAAAATGGAAAACCTCCCATTTTCCCATATTATATTCCATCTGCCAATTAGTTGCTCACGCAGTCTATATCCCTTTATACACTCTTGTACTCTACTCACAATTTGCTTTCCTACCTATCTTTGTATTGTAGGCAAATTTGACTACAATAGCGTCGGTCCCTTCATCCAAGTCATTAATATAGATTATAAATAGTCGAGGCCCTAGCACTGATCCCTGTGGCATTCCACTAGTTACTGTTTGTCAACCCGAAAGTGACCCATTTATCCTCAATCTCTGTTTCCTGTTCATCAGCTAACCCTCTATACATGCTAGTATATCACCCCCAACATCATAAGCTTTTATCTGGTACCTTATAAAATGCCTTTTGGAAATCCAAATACATTACATCTACTGGTTTCCCTTTACCCATCCTGCTTGTTACATCCTCAAAAAACTCCAATGAACTTGTCAAACATGATTTCTCTTTCACAAAGTCATGTTGACTCTGCCTGAAAGTATTATAATTTTCCAACTGCCCCTTCAGCTTGATTTTCTTTTTCCATTTCTCTGTTCCCTCCATCCAACATTGGAGAAGGCATTCTATTTTGGAATAATAACTATTTAGATTTGAGTATCTTCTGTATTAACACTTCAATTTTGATTATCCCCACATCTTTCCTCCAATGACGGTTGCTAAAGTGCCTGATTAACTAGATTGTTATAAACCCTTTCAGCCATCAGACACTTTGTGCCCAAGAACACTGTTGTGACTGAAGATAATCCTTGTTCAAAAAGGCCATCTGGTTTTCCAGTAACAGTGTAGCCTTAAAGACTCTGTTCCCCTATTCTGCTTCTCTGCTCCAATTTCACTCCTAATCTATTGCTGAACGCTTTACCCATTCACTGTAGATTGGAACTGCGGCCCTATCCAACCTATCTCTCTGTACATATGCCTCCTGATGGGCCCTCTGGTTTGATTGAAATTAAAATCAAGCTGCAGGATAATAACCTTCACCGCTATATTATTCTAGTGCAAAAATAAAACCAAACAGCAGGATAGTAACCTTCACAGTCCTACAAGTTGCTGGTAATTATTAAACTGACCCTCAGACTGTTCAGCTGCTGATTATAGAAGCACCATACCAATGAGCAGTTTAGGAGTCTTATGCATTTAGAGGCTACTTCCTGACCCCACCTCCAACCCACCAATTGCAGCATGTCTTCCCTCCCCCCACTTACTGTTCCTCCAATTGTGACTTCTATTGAGGATGACTGTGGGCAACTTGGTTCTATCCTCCAGTGAGCTGCAAGTCGGGTGAAAAAAATTGGACGCATATATTACGGGATCTCCAAGCCAGACCCAGGACACAATTGTTTAAATGAAGTGATCTCTTCTGACCTTGGATACACTGGTGGGGTCAAGAACAGAGATCATTGTCCCCTGTTAGCTGCACTTGACTGAGGGAGCAGGTTCGTGTAAATTTGCGACTGAGAAATTTACCAACAACTGAAGCAGGACCTACTGAGGATAATTTCCAACTGTCATCTCTGTTTCTCACCTGAAAAAGGGACAGCCAGAAATCAAAAGTGAAAATCAGAATGGATTGGGAGGAAGATTGCTATCTTGGCAGCGACATAAATACCCAAGGTTCACTTGGTACAATTTCTTCTAGCTATAGAACCCTGTGGCAATTTTCAGATACAAATGGGCAGAGGGTGTAACGTGCCTGCTCTTTCCACTTGTACTGGGATCTTTCTGGTCCTCTGGCCCCCTCAATATACCTCTTGGATTGCTCCTGGCTACACGAGGGAAGTTTAGGCATCACCTTGCCCAGGCTTCCCCCTCCCTGCTTGCTTACAAGATCCTCCCAAAATCCCCTCCCTGTGAAACATCTGTGGGTTGTAGACCTCTCCTTTGGTCCCTGGTTGTGTCCTCCTGCTGCCCAACTTTCTGCTTTAGCCTGCAGGTCAGTTGTCAGTTTCAGGCCAGTGGCCAACCGTTGGGCAATAAATGAGATCTGGGAGTTAAAATTGCTTTGGCCTTACACTGGTGATATCTGGGGGCTGGTTGGAAGGTTGCCATAACCTCACTGCCTCTGCTGGTACAGTTTTCACAAATCAAAGCTATAGCATAAAGGTGAGATCACTGGCATATTTTGCCCTATCCCAGGGCTGTGATACCATTTGCAACATTTTTTTATTCATTCTTGGGATATGAGTCACTGGCAAAGCCAGCATTTATTGCCCATTTCTAATTGCTCTTGAGCAGATGGTGGTGAGTCGCCTTCTTGAGCTACTGTAGTCCCATGTGGTGTAGGTAAATCCACAGTATTGTTAGGGATGGAGTTCCAAGATTTCGACCTGGCAATAGTGAAGGAACAGTGATATGGTTCCATGTTGGAATAGAATGTGGCATGGAGAGGAACTTGCAGGTGCTAGTGTTCCCATGCATCTTCTGCCTATTTTCTAGGGGTAAAGGTTGTATCCATATCCACATTATCATCTTGGTTAGTATTGAGTTTGGGATTTCCTAGGACTGTATGGCTGCTTTGCACAGCAGACTGTTTATGTACTCACTGAGAAACTGAGAACTATTGTTTTATATATTACAGAATAGAAGTGATATATAGCTATACACTTATATTTATAGTTTGTTAGTTATCTGCAGGGAACAATATTTTGTTTTTAAACATGGGTGTTGGCGTGAGTTTTGTGACCTAGAACCAACATGTTAATATTGCCATATAGGGACTTCAAAGTGGTAAAGATACAGGTGCCTTAACTTTGCTTTAACTCATGATTAACTGCACAGCTTGAAAGCAACAATAATAAAGCAATTTTATGCACAAAGTTCAGCTTGACCTTTATTTTGGTTTCAAGCATATAAAATACCAGCAATCAAGAGGTTAAAAACATTTGATATGAATTTTGCCTTCAGTGTTACTATCAATCACATACATTTTCTGGTAGCATGTCCGTTTTACGCTTAGTATCAGAAGGAGGATTTTAAACTTGCACCAAAACAGTTGAGAAGTCGGCAGAATGGCTCTGCTGCCAGTTGGCCTAAAGTTAGTTTGAGGCCTCATCAGCAAAATTCAGGTGAGCTGCCAAGTGCTCATTGAGTGTTAGCAAGTAGATGAGTACACCAAGCTGAGGGGGGCTATGGAAAATGAGCCATTGTTGATGATTAAAGAGGCATTCCTGCTCCCCCTGGCCTCACAAAAATGAATGGAATACATACTGCATGCTTTACCCTTTTCTACCAAAACAATTGGAAAGGTGTGTTCCTTTGGCCAGAAGAGTCATGTTGGACTCGAAACGTTAACTCCGTTTCTCTCTCCACAGATGCTGCCAGACCTGCTGAGTTTTTCCAGCCTTTCCTGTTTTTATTTTATATGAATTGGTGTAAGGATCAGGCGGCTCAGTGGTTAGTGCTGCTGCCTCACAGCACCCAGGGACCCGGGTTTGACCCTGACCTCGGGTGTCTGTGTGGAGTTTGCACATTCTCCCCGTGCCTGTATGGGTTTCCGCTGGGTGCTCTGGTTTCCTCCCACAGTCCAAAGACGTGCTAGTTAGGTGGATTAACTGGTAAATTGTCCCTGTGTGCATGCACGTGTTGTGATGGACTGGCATCCCATCCTGGGTGTACCGTGCCTAGCGCCCATCATCTGTCGAGATAGGCTCTGACTCGCTATGACCCTGAGTTGGATGAAGCGGTTCTGGAAGAGTGAGTGGAATCCAGATCCTACAACCAGCATAGTACCTCAGTTTGCATATATAAGCATTCTCTGACCTACCAGTGGCTGGCGTGCTTTGCACAGAATTACAGGCTTGCATTAATTGCATCCAGCAGCTGAGTTGTACCCACCTGTTGGTGGCCAAGAAGCTTACAGTTGAAAATTGATCCCAGAGTATTTTAAATGCAGTTCCTGAAAAAGTGAGAGAATTGCACTAAGAGATGATCTGATCTGTCTTATGGGCATGTTTCAGAATCAGACTCTATTATATTCTATCTTATTGTAATTTTAAGATGTTTTTATTGGTTAATGGGTGCCTAGATACAATGGACCCAGACTTCTCTGGATCTGTGTAACTGACAAGTTATGCCTTAATTCTGGACTTAAGCCAAACCAATCTTGCTGATGTGAACTTCTGTTGAAGGTTCCCTTGAGCTTAATTAGAATACTCCACAGCGAAATAACAGTATAAAATGGGGCTATTTTGTGCTCTAACCAGGAAATCAACCAAACAAATGCTGTGGCTATTACAGCAGGTCAGAGGCTAGATATTCTATGGAGGGTGGCCAGCCATCTCCTGATAGCTCACAGGGCATTTGATCACTTACAGGGCACAAATCAGGCGTGTGATGGAAACTCTCCACTTTCCTGGATTGGTGCAACTGCAACACTCCAAGCTTGATACCATGCAGGACAAAGTAGTCTACTTACTCTACTAGCCTAAACATCCAACCCCTCCATCCTGGCCTATTGAAGCTGCAGCATGTGCCATCTGTACGATACACTCCAACTATTTGCCAATGCTTCTTCAGTGGCACCTCTCAAATCTGTGACCAACACCACCTAGAAGGACAAGGCTACGTTATGACCACAGCTGGTGTTAATTTCCCAGAAGGAAACTTGGCTTACAGACCATACCCCTTTTTTTTGTATTCAGTTGTAAGAAGTCCAGTAACACTTTTGGGATTATAAGAAATTGAAAGTAAAAGTTTTATTAACAAGAGTAAAAGCAAACTTAAGCGCACACGATCACAGATACACAGTACAACTTGGCCTTACAAAACATTCCTCCAAAAAGACACTCTCCTTGGTTAGACCCACAAGTAAACACCTTCCAGGCAACAGTCTCTTTTAGATGTTTAACTATAAACAATACAGTAATATTACCCAAGGCAAACTGCTGTAACTTTAATAAAGGCATACCACATAACCGTTAACCCTCTTCTACTCTGTGATGGAGATCCAAACTCCAGAATAAAACTGCTTTTTGCAGCCCAAGACTTTTCTGACTTGACTGGATGGTTGATTTAAACTGCATTGTCTCTCAGCCACAACTCCAGTTCTAGCTCCAGCTGCTACATCTCACACCTCCAGCTTAATAGTCCAACAGCTCACACAGCCCCAGCTCCAGCTCAGCAGCTACAGCTTAAAACAGCTACCCATAGTAACTCTAAAATACCCCTTTTTCCCTTTTATCTCGGGTTCCATTGATTTCACACCTCTATGAAACTCAAATCATTCCAAATATGAGATCTTTTCTGTTTTCATCTTGTCTTTACTTGTGGGTCAATAAAATATAATACCCCTCTTCTACTTACCTATAGAACTCTTGCAAGATGCAAACATTTTTCTTTGAACCTCTGACTCCCTTTTAATATTCAAACAAACTCTCCACTTGATTAAAAATGCAAATGTTAGATCAAACCTAACCCCTCAACCCTTTTCATGTTTTAAACCTACTAGACAACATGTCTCGAATTAATCTCTGCCCAGCTTAATTAAATTATACACACACACACAGCCTTTTCACAGAACAACACAATATTCCCCAAAAATATTTTTAAAAATCCATTTTTCACAGTTTCCCTCCTTGGCAAAAAATGAACCATCATAATTTCAAAAAGATGGTTTCAGTTTGTATTCCTTGCTACATTTAACTATGCAAAGATAACTATTACACTATGGTGTACATGCATTAACCATGAAAATATATACAAGTCTTCTGTAAAAACAGAGTTCATTCCAGTTTGAATTTAAATTCTTGATAATGCATCTGCAATCAAATTTTCTCATCCAGCCACATGTATAATTTGTAAACTGGACAGTTGCAATAATAAACCCCACTGAAACGATCTTGCATTTTTGTCCTGAAGCTTTTCCAGAAGCTTCAAAGAATTATGGTCAGTGTATATAACTGTCTCTGAAGAATTTTTTGCTACATATACTCCAAAATGCTGCAAAGTTAATGCTAAACTTAAAGGGGAACATGTGTGAGAAAGAGCACAGAAACCTCCCTGAGACACAGAGCTGCCTCAGGGAGATTACTTTGCTTTTTAAAAATTTAATAAAGGAAAAAAAAATTAAGACATGTCCCCTCATGTGACTGTCACATGAGCCGGGACATGTCTATGAATTTTATTTAAAATTTTTGTTAATGTTTTAAACCCTTCATGAAACCTCATCCTGTCTGTGGATGAGGTTTCATGATAAATGCGAAGGCAGCCTGGGCTCTTTGCCTGCCTGCCAACCTTAAGGTTGGATGGACAGCTCAGTTACTTATTTCAATTGGAATGTAAATGGCCTTAATACGACTTTGACAGTTCGGTGGGCATGCAGCCAACTCCTGTGCACCCTCACCGAACTGAAGATCTGAATGATGCGTAGTGACGTAGGGATGCACACCCGACATCACTGCGCGTTTTTTTTATGCAACGGCGAGCGGGGCCTGCCCCTGAAGTTTCTGGCCAAAGTCTCTTTATAGTAGAATATTTCTTTTGGTATACATTCAACTTCCATGAGAAATATCCTATGGGCTTCTCAGTTCCCAGTTCAGCATCATGTATCAACGCAGCACTAACACGCACATCACTGGCATCAGTAGCCAACTTTTTCTTTTATTCGTTCATGGTATGTGGGCATCGCTGGCTAGGTCAGTATTTATTGCCTATCCCTAGTTGCCCTTGTTCAGAGGGCTGTTAAGAGTCAACTACATTGCTGTGGGTCTGGAGTCACATGTAGGCCAGACCAGGTGAGGAAAGCAGATTTCCTTCGCTAAAGGGCATTGGTGAACCAGATGGGTTTTTACGGCAATTGACAATGGTTTCATGGTTGTCATTAGACTTTTTATTCCAGATTATTACTGGATTCAAATTTCACCATATGCTGTAATGGGATTCAAACCTAGATCCCCAGAGTATCATCTAGGTCTCTGGAATACTAGTCCAGTGACAATACCACTATGTCACTGCCTCCCCCAACTTAAACTGGTTTGTATAATCAGGTGCTAATAGGACAGGTGTAGTTGTAAGGCTGTCAAATGCACTCTGACATTCCTGTGATCATAGGAATTTTTTTGATTGTTTTTCATCAATCCAGCCAATGAAGCAACTACACTGCTGAAGTTTGGCATGAATTTCCAATAAAATTCACTCATGCCTATAAACCCCATAACTTCCTGTTTTGTTTTAGGCACCGGGAATTCCACAATAGCTTTTATTTTTGCCTCCCTGGGGCCATTTGACCATGTCCAACAGCGTGGCCTAAATATGTAATTTGCGCTTTCACGAATTCACTTTTAGCCAAATTTGTGACCAAATTGGTTTCCTGCAGTCGATCATACTGTTCCATTAAATGTTGTAAATGTTCCTCCCATGTTTGACTAAATACTATTAAGTCTTCAATATAAACAGTACAATTGCTCAGTCCCTCAACCACTTGGTTTGTTAGCCTCTGAAATGTAGCTGGTGCATTTTTCATACCAAAGGGCATTACTTTGCATTGATATAGACCATCCAGCATCACAAAAGCTGATAACCTCTTTTGCCCTTTTCGATAAGGGTACATGCCAATATCCTCGCAGCAAGTCAATTTTTGTGATAAATGTCCACTGTCCCACTTTCTCAATACAATCGTCCAATTGTGGAGTAGGATATGAATCTGCTTTTGCTACTGCATTCACTTTTCACTAATTAATACAGTCTTTGTGATCCATCTGGTTTCAGCACCATTACAATAGGTGAACTCCAATTACTGTGCTCTATGATATCATTTTTAAGCATAAATTCAATTTCTTTTTGCACTTGAGCTAATTTTACTGGATTTACTCCATATGGGTATTGCCTTATTGAATCTGAATTCCCCATATCAACATCACATACAGCTAAATCTGTTTTCCCCAATCTCCATAAATTGCTTTGTGTGACTGCAATAGCTCTTTTAAATCACTGACACTTTTTTGGAAGGTAATCTAACATTGCATTTAGATTTTTCAGCACTTCCTCATTGTCCAATTTAATCAGAAGAAGGACAATTTCAGAATCTTTAATTTCTACCCCGTTTCCTTACAACTACCAGTACCACCAGCTGTTTATCCTCTGTCAAAATATTTTTTCAGCATACTTACATGGTACATTCTCTGACTCTTCCTTCTATCTAGAGTATTTACTACATAGTTTACCCCACTCAGTCCCCTTTCAATCTGGTAAAGTCCACTAAACCTTGCCTTCAACAGTTTGCCTGACACCTGTAACTTTATCCCAAGCCACAAAACTATGAGACGTTGACCTTTTGTCTGCCTTTGCCTTCATCACTTGTTGAAGTATCTTTAAATATTTCCTAGCTAATTCACATGCCTTAATTTATCTCTCTCTGAATTTTGTCACATAATCCAGGAGAGTTGTTTCAGAACTTTGACTCACTAATTTCTCCTGAATCAGTTTGAGTGGTCCCCTTACTTCATGACCATAAATTAATACAAAATGACTGAATCTTGTTGATTTGTTAGGGGCATGCCTAATAACAAGCATTTTTTTCTCGCAATTTTTGGAGCAGGGAGGATGGTGGAGCTCCCTCTGTTGGGGGGAGGCCATGGTCATGGCATCTCTGGTCCACCCCCCCAAAAAAAAAGAATGGAATCCCTCAATCCCAATCATGTGGACAGTCTTGACTATATGCTCTAATCATAGTCTTTAAAGCCTGATGCCACCTTTCTAAGGCACCTTGTGATTCAGGGTGATTGGCTGATGACATAAATTGCTTTATTACTAAGTTGTTCATTACTTCTTTAAAGAGCTATGACATGAAATTCAATCCCAGATCTGACTGCATTTCTTGTGGTCATCTGTAGTTTGTAAAGAATTTGGCTAATTCCTCTCCAGTCACCTTTACTGTAATTTCCCTCAAAGATATTGCTTCGGGAAATCTGGTGGACACATCCATGATTGTCAGTAGTACTGATTTCCACTTTTAGTCTTAAGGAGGCATCCGGCACAATCAATTAGGACCCTGTTTAAAAAGTTCCTCAAATGCTGTAATTGGAATTAAAGGTGCAGGCTTAATCACTGTTTGAGGTTTTCCTATTACCTGACATGTTTGACAAAATTTCACTACATTTTTATGTAGCCCAGGCCAATAGAAATGTTTTTGTATCTTAGTTTGAGCTTTCCTAATTATCAGATATCCAGCCGTTGGAATTTCATGAACTACTCAAAATTTCATTCCGGTACACAGGTGGTATCACTACTTGGTGCACTACTGCCCGCTTTTCATCTGCCAGAATATGAGGTAGTCTCCATTTCCTTATTAACACCTTGTTCTTAATATAACATCCTGCAATGTATTCTGCTTCTGTTTCAGAATAAGCTGTCGTTTGGTATAATTGCTTCAAGTTTGGGTTCGTCTGCTGTAACTCCACTAACATCAATGAACTAAGCACCTCAGCCTTTAATCTTCTCCTCCTGAGTAATCTTTTCAAAAATTGATCCAGCCAGCTGAATTTCAGTATCCTCCCCCTGCCTTTTAGATCCTTCCTCTTCCTGTTTATACTTGTGCGTTTGTGTGGTGATGAGATCACAATCTGGAAACAATCCAGGATGCTCTTTCTGTAAAACCTTATTGTGTCTCAACAGACTGCTCGACTACAATAGGCATCTGTGATCCAGTTATATCATTCCATAGAATAAATTGAACTACTGCAATGGGCAGTTTTTCTACTACCCCAACAATCTCCACTTGATTTCAAATGACTTCTTAAATTTACAATTGCACAATGAAATAGGGTTGACTTTGCCATGGATTCCCTTAATTAATATTTTGTCCTGCAATAACCTTTCTGGCCACAGATAGCACTATCCCATAGCGTTAAGGACTGGCTAGCTCCAGCTTCCCTTAAAATTTTGACATCCTTTCCTGCTCTTCCCTTTACACATGGATATTTTTTCCCTTCACATATAAAAGCTTTAAACATCTCTGCAACCTGTCTTTCAGAACTCCCTTGGGTAAGTTGTGAACACGTTCCTACTTCTCTAGCTATCATTGATTCTTCCTGCTCCACCTGTACAAAAACCATTGGCTTATCTTGCCTCTGGATCTCAGAGCCTACAGTACTCTTACTTACAGAACTGTTCTGAATTCCTACCACCGTATTGGGTTTCCTGTTTAACCTACAACAACATGATCTCGTAAGTCCAGTCTTATTACAATGGTGACATCAACTTCCTCCCTTAAACTCTACTTTCCACCTTTCTGTCTTTAATAGACTGGTGTCCTTTAGGTTGATCCTTCTTATTAACATTTTTACTATCACTAGGTTTTCTAAATCTCCAACTTCCTTGCTGATTTGCATATGACTCTTTTCCTACACTTAACTTTTTGTTTTTATGAAATATCATACATACTGGCTGAATTAGCAGCTTCCCTGATCTTTTTGCTTTGTCTTTCTTCTAAATATGTCTTTACTGGAATGCTATTTCTAAATTCTTCCACAATCATAACCTCGCTTACATTTTCAAAAGTCTTGCCTAATTTTAATGCCCTGAACCATTGATCCCAGATAATTTCTTTTTCTCTTGCAAACTCCACGTAAGTCTGATGGGGTCTTTTCCTTAAAGTTCTAAACTTCAACTGATAAGCTTCAGGGACAAGCTCATAAGCATTTAATATTGCCTTATTTACTATCTCGTAATCTGCAGACTGCTCCTCTGATAAGCTTGCATGCACATTCATTGCTATACCTAACAAAATGCTTTGTAAAGCCCAAGCATCTCTTGGCCAATTCAATTCCATAGCTATCTTTTCAAATGATGTAAAATATCTTTCAACTCCATCCTCTGTAAATTTAGGCACTAACTGAAGATTTTTAATTAAATCAAATTCTTCAAAGGAATCAAAGTCACCATCTGAATCGCAATCTTGCCTTTATTCCTTTATTCTGTTTCACTTTAGACAATTCATACTGTCTAGCTTTTATCTCTTTCCTCCATTGCTAACTTCCCTCTCTGAAGTTGAAGTTCCAGCTTTTGAATTTTTATTCATTGTAATCTTTCCTTTTCCTTTTCCTGCTCCTCTCTTTCTTTCCCATTGAAGCTTTTGTATTCCTATTCTTTTCTAATCTATCCCTTTCTTTTTCCTTTTTTCTTTCTAATTCAAGGTTTTTTTAAAATTTTCTTTTTCCCTTCCTTCCAATTCAAGCTTCTGCCTTTCTCTATCTCTTCTGCTTCATTTGCAACTGAAGTCTTCCTACCTCTAGCTGTGACACATTAGTTTCAGGTAACCCTTCCTCCAAATTTAAATGCTGGGTAAGCGCTTTAACCATATCAGCCTTACGAAATTCCACTTTTATCTCTACCTGCACTTTATCTGCTAATTCTCTCAACTGAGTTTTAGTCAGAGATTTCAAATACTCCACAGTTACATGTTCCACGCCCAGAAAAGTCATAGCAATTGCCAAAGCCATTTTGTAGTCCAACCACTTTAAAAGCCCTCAACACAATACTCCTGAGTCCAGTGTTCTTCTCATACTTGTATCCCTTGGATTCACAAACGCCAACCCAATCAAGGAATTTTAATAATCCCGGACGCGTTCTCAAATTGGTTATAATTGGTGTTAATTGCTGCACAAACCAAAATCCTGGAGTGAAACTTGGTTTACGGGCCAAACAATTTTTTTCATACTATGAAAATGAGAAGGGGACATACTGATCTCAGCCATAAGAAGTCCAGTAATGCTTTTGGGATTCAAAAAAATAAAAGTAAAAGCTTTATTAACAAGAATAAAAGCAAACTTAAGTGCACAAAATTACAGATACACAGTTAAATTTAGTCTGATAAAACATTCCCCCAAAAAGACACTTTACTTGGTCAGACCCACAAGTAAGCATCTTCCAGGCAACACTCCCTTATAGATGTTTAAATATAAAAACGTCCAGTAATATTACCCAAGGCAAAGTGCTGTAGCTTTAATAGAGGCATGCCACATGACCTCTAACCCTCTTCCACTCTGCGGTGGAGATCCAAATTTCAGAATAAAACTGCTTTTTGCCATCCAAGTCTCTTCTGGCTTGACTGGATGGTTGATTCAAACTGCATCCTCTCTCAGCTCCAGCTCTAGCTTCAGCTGCTACATCTTGCATTTACAGCTCAACAGGCTAACAGCTCAAACAGCTCCAGCTCAACAGCTACGGCTCAGAGCAGCCCAGGGGATCAACCCTGGTTCAATGAAAAGTGCAGGAGGGCATGCCAGGAGCAGCACACAGAATACCTAAAAATGAAGTGTCAACTTGGTGAAGCTACAGTACAGGACTACTTGCATGCCAAACAGCATAAGCAGCAAGTGACAGAGCTAAATGATTCCATAACCAACTGATCTGATCTAAGCACTGCAGTCCTGCTACATCCAATCGTGACTGGTGGTGGACATTTAAACAACTCACTGGAGGAGGAGGCTTCAAAAATATCCACATCCTCAATGATGGGGGAGCCCAGCATGTCAGTGCAAAAGATAAGGCTGAAGCATTTGCTACAGTGGATGATCCATCTCAGCTTCCTTCAGAAGTCCCCAGTATCACAGATGCCAGTCTTCAGCCAATTCAATTCACTCCACGTGATATCAAGAAATGGCTGAAAGCACTGGACACTGCAAAGGCTACAGGCCCTGACAATATTCCAGCAATAGTACTGAAGACTTGTGCTCCAGAACTTGCTCCGCCTCTAGCCAAGCTGTTCCAATACAGCTACAAGACTGGCATCTACCCAGCAAAGTGGAAATTTGCGCAGGTCTTTCCTATGCACAAAAAGCAGGACAAATCCAACCCGGCCAATTACTGCCCCATCAGTCTACTCTCAATCATCAGTAAAGTGATGGAAGGGGTCATCAACATTGCTATCAAGCAGCATTTGCTTAGCAATAACCTACTCACTAACAATCGTTGTGGGTTTCGCCAGGGCCACTCAGCTCCTGACCTCATTGCAGCCTTGGTTCAAACATGGACAAAAGAGCTGACCTCTTGAGGTGAGGTGAGAGTGACTGACCTTGACATCAAGGCCGCATTTGACTGTGTGTGGCATCAAGGAGCCCTAGCAAAACTGGAGTTAATGGGAAAAAGGGGGAAAACTCTGCTGTTTGAAGTCATACCGAGCACCAGTTCCTCAGGTTGGTGTCCTAGGCCCAACCATCTTCAGCTGCTTCCTCAATGACCTTCCTTCCATCATAAGGTCAGAAATGGGGATGTTTGCTGATGGTTGCATAATATTCAGTACAATTTGCAACTCCTCAAATAATGAAGCAACATCCAGGCTTGGTCTGATAAGTAGCAAGTAACATTCATGCCACACAAGTGCCAGGCAATGACTACCTCCAACAAGAGAGAATCTAACCATCGCCCCATAACATTCAATGGCATTAGCATCACTGAATCCCCCACTATCAATATCTTGGGGGGTTAACATTGACCAGAAACTGAACTAGACTAGCCATATAAATAATGAGCAGGTCAGAGGCTAGGAATCCTGCGATGAGTAACTCACCATCTGACTCCCCAATGCCTGTCCATCATCTACAAGGCACAAGTCAGAAGCGTGATGGAATACTCGCCACTTGCCTGGATGAATGCAGCTCCCACAACACCTCAGGAAGCTAGACGCTATTCAGGACGAAGCAGCCTGCTTGATTGGCACCCAGTCCATAAACATTCACTCCCTCCACCACCGATGCACAGTAGCAGCAGTGCGTACCATCTACAAGAGGCACTGCAGAAACTCACCAAGGCAACTTAGACAGCACCTTCCAAACCTATGACGACTAACATTTAGAAGGACAAGGGCAGCAGGTGGATGCAAACACCACCGCCTGAAGGTTTCCCTCCAAGCCACTTACCATCCTGACTTGGAAATATATCACCATTCCTTCACTGTCGCTGGGTCAAAATCCTGGAACTCCTTCCCTAACAGTACTATGTGCTATGTGTGTACCTACACCACATGGACTGCAGGGTTCCAGAAGGCAGTTCACCACCGCCTTTTCAAGGGCAATTAGGGATGGGCAATAAATGCCAGCGAAGCCCATATCCCTTGAATGAATTTTTTAAAAACTACCCATGGTAACTCTAAAATACCCTTTTTGCCCTTTCTCTTTGGTTCATTGTTTTCACACCTATTTGAAACTCAAATCCTTCCAAATATATGATCTTTCATGTTTCCACTATGTCTTTGCTTTCAGGTCAATAAAATATAATGCCGCCCTGTTTGCCTATGGAACTGTTGCAAGATGGAAACATATTTCTTCCCACCTCTGACTCCCCTTTGTATTCAAACAAACTCTCCACTTTATCTAAAAATGT
Source organism: Carcharodon carcharias (assembly GCF_017639515.1). NCBI lineage: Eukaryota > Metazoa > Chordata > Chondrichthyes > Lamniformes > Lamnidae > Carcharodon > Carcharodon carcharias. The sequence goes on along the minus strand of NC_054469.1, from coordinate 138,806,754 downwards.
AAATGTTAGATCTAACTCTTCCCTTGTACCTCAAACCTAACACCTTGATCCTTTTCATGTTTTAAACCCTGCAGACAAACTGTCTCCTATTAATCTTTGCCAGCTTAATTAAATCTCTCTCTCTCTCTCTTGCGCACGCACGCACACATTCTTTTACACAGAACAACACAGTATTCCCCAGAAATGTATTTTTAAGAAATCATTTCTCACAACAGCATGTATACAGGGTGCTGCCATCTCTGCCAAATTGTGCAGAATCCTGAGTTAGATATATCATCCTTACTTTGTAGCTGTGTCAAAATCCTGAAACTCTTCAACTAGCAGCATTGTGATAGCACCTTCACCACATGGACTGTAGTGGTTTAAGAGGAAAGACCAGCACTGCCTTCTCAAGGGCAACGAGACATAGGCAATGAATGTCTACCTTGCCACAAAGAATGAAAAAAGTTAACAAAAAAGTTGAAGATCCTTTAACCACCGTAAATGATGATATAAGCTTGCACCGATCTCACATGCTGAGATTTATAGATTACGCCAGTGTCGGGTGACCCTAGGCCTTGCTGTTCCTAGGTTTATTGGCATAGCAATAAAGACACCAAAAAGTTGGAGCAAATGCAAGAGAATCACAATTTTTGTTCTCTCTAGTCCATGTTAATGAGGTAGAGAAACCCTGGAACACTGGTTTCATGTATGCATTGTAAAATATAGAGGAAATGTCAGCATTTAAAAGAAGTAATTTACTGTTGAATTTTCTCAATTGTTTTCACTAAAGAACAATGTTGTGCTGTATGTATACTGTTGTACTAGCACAAGACCCTAGGAAAACCTGGGCCATGCTGTCCTTCCAATTCTCTAATAAATGTTAGCACAGACCTTCGATCTTTATCTAGTTTCTTTTGAAGTTATTCCCTTGTAAACTCTCCGGACCCAGTAGTTTATCACATATTCTCTTTGTGTGTAGCTTAGTGCAAATGCATTTATATACCGTGTTACTTGGACTTCTAAGAAGAAGGATTACTGTTAAATACAGTGTTTCATGTTAAACACGTCATATGTAATATGTAACTTAAGTGTGTTATTGCTCCATACCACTGCATTGTAAAGTTTCAAATTAAGTGAACTAATTATTAAATTGCAATTTCTGAACATTTAACAAATCATTTAAAATATTGAATGATTTTAGGAAAAACTTCAGTGTTGGTTTAATACTTCAGGTGAACTTTATTTGTGGAGTTTTAACATTTCTTGCCCATGCCACCAATAATCATCTTGCAAAATGATCTGGGATAAATTATTAACATGGGAATAGGATTATTTACCAACAGAGTTGAGTTTAGGAATACAGTAGCATTTCTGGTTTGACTCAATTTTGTTTCGGTCCTTCATTTTCTTCGCAATTGGACTTAATATCCAGTGAGGAAATAAAAGGTCTATAATATTGTCGACTCTGTCAAGTATTAATCTAATCAAAGGATATGATATCAAATATATCAATGAAATCCCATTACAAATTTTAGGTGCACTGCATATATTTACAGGCTTAGCATCATTGGTCCCTTTCTTGCATGAGCCCTGTTTCCTCTACAACCTGGAAAATACCTTTTCGGTCTGATAATTAGTAAAAGGAAAGCATGAACCTGGGGATCATAACAGTAAGAACCATTGTAAACTAGATCCACGCCAGTTGAAGTTAAAACTAAGGCACAGCAGCTTTCTTAGCTGGAGAGAGTTTATTGACTAGTTCACAGTCCACACTACTCCCAACACACCAGTGTCCCAGCTACTCTCATTTATAGGTGTACAAATACCCATCACCTATTAAACACTGTGATTGTTAATGTTTAATGGCAATGTGATTAATAAGACATTGACAGATTTCCCTCTTTTCTTTCAACTTGAACAATCTTTCAAACTAATTGGAAAAGAAAACAAAATTGTATATTTTTCCAACTTCTATGTCTTTCATTATATTAAGACCCGTCATTAATATATCCCATGTTCCCCCTTTATTTTTTTTTCCTTCTTTATCATGTTTAAGTAATTACAAAGCAATCAAAGAAAATATCTGTTTTCCAAACCTTCATTATAACACACGGTACATCTAATAATTTCTTGGAGCAAGCACCTTTCTTCGTAAAACTGTCTGACAATTAGTGACTTGCATCCACCCATTTTATTTTGGAAATCTCTCGTCATTCTAACATCTCCTTTATGTTAGCAAGGTCAATCCTCAATCTTGTTTGCAGTGACACCCTTGGTCGAATGAACATTGCCCCAAAGACAGCGGTTATCCATAGAATTCTATGGGAAAACTTTTCTCAGATTGCCCCTAATAGAGGATTGTTATCAGTGTATTAGATAAGTACACCCCCATATTTATTGCTTCTACTAATGCCATTGTTTCAGCAACTAAGGTACTTTCAACTACCCTTTGTATTTTCTTCATTTCCGAGGCCAGTGGCCAACATTTATTATTCTTTCCCACCAAGAATATGGTAAATCTTGCTGTGCTAGAATATCTATCTGGAAGATTGGCATGTGAGGTATTGCTAAAAATGACTAACCTCATGTCGCCTGGATCACTCAAGGCTGGAAACTTGAGTGTGCATTTCTCTGAATTTAGCTTTGTTAATGTTTTATTTGCTCTCAGAGCTTCCTCAACTGTAGCATGTTTCATCATACTACTCATAGATCCCTAGGGCAACTAGGAATGGGCAATACATGCTAGCCCAGCCTGCGAAGCCCACATGAATGAATTAAAAAAAAAGCCCAGAAAGCCCGACTTTCAACCTTAAATTCTTTTTTTGTTTTATCTACCACCCATTGCTCAAATTCTGTGGAACCTCCCCACAGAAAATCATCAATGTGCATTATAAAGATGCCTGCTAATTCCTCCTTGCGAATATTGCTGGATCTGCCTTTAGCTAAATAGAACTCATTTTGAATGGGATGGACATAACTGAGAAACACTATATCCTTGATGCATCATTCAATCCATAAGCACACCTATTCAATTTCCACAGTTTCCCTTCTATATCACCAGTTTCTTTAGGTGGTTTCAAAAACCCTTCCCTTTTGAAATTCCTCGCCCTGCAAAAATACAGCTATTATATCAATCGATTTACATTCCCAGGAATATGTTGCTAAGAGAATCTTCAAGCTCACGTTTCCTGCATTAGGGGAGTCCACCCTGACATCTTGATCACACAGTCTTACTTCAAAAGCCCGAGCTACTGGTCTAGCTTTAGCTTTATACGTGCCGTCAGGAAGTACCTTTTTTGTGCATATCCATCTGTGTGTAAGGCTGGTTGTTTCTGGTTTTTGTGTATACATCAATTTCTTTCCTACTTTCCAACTCCTTTTGTTTCGCATCCTTCATCAAACTATGTTCTAAATTGTTAATAGTCATTAAAATTTCTCAATCATAAGGGCTTCTATTTCTAGTGGCATTCCTAGCCTGGTCTATGATCGTTGTTCTTGTCAATCTACCACTTCTACTCACCCTCCTCTCTTTCTGTACTATTATTACACAATCCCTCCCTCTTATGACCAGACCCCCTTTCCAAAATCCGTGATTTCTTCCTAGGGCTGTGACCACTTTCCAGTTCGATTTCAGAATTCTTGCTGCGCTGCCACATCTTTACCTCAGTTTGCCAATTCATGCATTTTGCCTCCTGTCCCTCATCTTGCACATTCAGTCAGTGTTTGTATTTGCCAATGGCTTTTCCTGCTCTCCCTATAATGGTGGCATCCCTCCATACACTGGCCCCTACTGGCTTTTATGTTACTCTAGTGCCAACTTTGGGTAGTTGTCCTTTGGGATAAATAGCCTTATTCTGCACTTCAGTATCACTTTGTTGATATTCACTTATCTCTTTATCTGTTGTAATCTGCTTCTCATAATTGTCCAACATATGCGTATATTAAGTGCATGGTGCCTCTTCACTTTCTATTCCTAGTTCAGATTCTGTAAATGTATAATCCATGTCAATTAGCCTTGAGAAATGTACCCTAACGGTTTGATTCCCATGTTGTAAAATTACTGTTTTCCCATCACTGCCAATAACTGTATCAGGTCCTTTCCATTCTTCCTGCCCTTCTCTTTTGTAACATACCATGCCCCCTGAATTAAAATGTGTTTCTGTTGGCCTTAAGATGTGTCATAAAGCTTGTTGAATATTCTCCACACCCTCAGTCTTGATGAATGCCTTTCTTCCTGCATGCAGGGCATTCAAGTTTTCAGAAAAAGTTGTAATAACTGTAGTCCCTTGCAAGGCTGTGGGATGATCCCACATCACTGAAGATATTTTGGGGTTTCTCCCATAAACTGATTGATAGGGATTGTAGCCTCCAGCCATTTGAAGTGAATTCTTCGCATGGACAGGCCACGCCAGCACAGATGTCAACTTACAGCTTGGCTGTCAGCTAAGATTTTGAGAAGCATCTCATCAATTACTGTGTGATTTCTTTCACAAATCCCATTACTAAAGGGACTTTCAGCTGTGGTGTTCATCACTACAACGTTCATATTTTCACACACCCTTTTAAATTCATCATTGGTAAATTCCACCCCCCTCCCCCCAATGCTCCCAATCCAGTTGCTACGCATTTGTCCACAATTACCTTTGTTTTTACTATATACTACTGTTAACAGACGTGCACCCACTGTCTAATACAGCACAAGTGAATGAGTCCGCCACTGGAACACCCATCACCGGACTAAACCTTCTGGTGAGCTGTACAATTCCATCTGACAGATCAGTATCATCGTCCCCTTTCGATCATTCCTTGTCATGTATCATTTCAACCCTGTTATTCCATTTCAACAATTCATCGCATAATGATATTTAGAGTCACATCGGAAGCATCTGTTTACCATACTCCGGTTATTCTAGGGGTTCATTCTCTTGCTATAGCTACCCAATTCCTGTTGTCTGTTGCAGCTAGAAAAGGGTCTCGATCGTCATTTCTTTTGTGGTGGTTCTTTTATATTGATGCTTGCTCCCCATATCTAACAATCTTGAAATGCTGCCAGCATTGTATCCTCCACTTTTTGTGTCCTGCTGGTACTGAGAAAGGGACTGGAAATGAATGTTTCCCCAGAAATGTTTTTAAAACTTCAGACATCTGTTCCAAAAGCATATCTCTGAGAATCAAACTCCAGTTAAGACAAGGAGCCTATGCATGTTTGATACTTTAGCGCAATCCAACAATTTAAAGGCAAGCATCAAATTAGGGATCTCCAAATAGAATTTCTGCAGCCTGTTATATAACCTGTTAAATTCCATGATATATTCTTCTATGGAATAGCCATTCATCCTCTTAAATTTATCAAAACCTGACCACGCCTCCTATGCATTTAACAGGTCATCTTTCTTATAAATTTTGTCTATAAATTTTTTTAGAGATTATTCAAACCTTCCTCAGTGCCCAAACATTGAGCCTCTAGCTCTGAAAATGCTTTGCATCTGATCCTGCTTCTGGTGGGAAGTGAAAGTGCCAAGACCATACCTTGTTTTTCCTTTGGTAAAGACGTAACCCGTGTCCATATATCTGCTTCATTCTTCCATTGGGCTTAAGGTTCAGCTTCACTGAACAATGGTGGAAAATCATATCCTGATAATTTGCACTTTGTTTCAGATAGTCTTCTCAAAAGTAACGCCGATCATAATCTTCTGATAATCTTTTGAAAAGATATCTTGCTTTCTAACCTTCACCTTTAGGCCAACCATTGGAGTAATACGTTATACAAAAGAAAATGGTTGTGGTTGTTGGAAGTCAATCATCCCAATTCTAGGAAATCACTGCAGCAGTTCCTCAGGGTAGTGTCTTAGGCCCAACCATCTTTAGCTGCTTCATCAGTGACCTTCCTTTCATAATAAGATCAGAAGTGGGGATTTTTTACTGATGATTGCAGTGTTCAGCACCATTCATGACTCCTCAGATACTGAAACAGTCCATGTCCAAATGCAGCAAGACCTGGAAAATATCCAGGCTGAGGTTGACAAGTGGTAAGTAATATTTGTGTCACAAATGACAGGCAATGGCCATCTCCAACAAGAGAGAATCTAACAATTGCCCCTTGACATTTAATGGCAATAGCATCGCTGAATCCCCCACTATCAACATCCTGGTGGATAACATTGACCAGGAATTGAACTGGACTAGCCATATAAATACTGTGGCTACAAGAGCAGGCCAGAGGCTAGGAATCCTGTGGTGAGTATGATGGAATCCTCTCCACCTGCCTGGATGAGTGCAGCTCAAACAACACTCAAGAAGCTCGACACCATCCTGGACAAAGCAGCCCGCTTGATTAGTACCCATTCCAAAACATTCACTCCATCACCGATGCACAATGGCAGCAATGTGTATCATCTACAAGATGCACTGAAGAAACTCACAAGACTCCTTAGATGCACCTTCCAAACCCATGGCCACCACTATCTAGAAGGACAAGGGCAGCAGGTACACGGGAACACCACCACCTGAAAATTCCCCTCCAAACCACTCGCCATCCTAACTTGGAAATATATTGCCGTACCTTCACTGTCACTGGGTCAAAATCCTGGAACTCCCTCCCCAACAGCACTGTAGATGTACCTATACCATATGGACTGCAGCAGTTCAAGAAGCCAGCTCACCACCACCTTCTCAAGGGCGATTAGAGATGGGCAATAAATGTTGGCCTAGCCAGTGATACCCTCGTCCCATGAATGAATAAAGAATAAATTCTGCTGCCAATGTGAACTGGATCCATGCTGGTTGGTGAAGTTAAAACTAAGTCACAGCAGTTTTCTTTGCTGGAGAGAGCTTATTGATTTAATTCAGTCCATACTACTCCAACACACCAGTCCCAGCTATTCCCATTTATAGGTGTACAAATATACATTATCTGTTTAACAATGTAACTAATAAAATATTGACAACCATTATTGTTTATTTGTACTGGAACATCTCATCTCGCATCTACAGCCATTTGTGGTTGTGAAATAATGATTACAAAGCTACAATCTAGTTTACATGAAATGCATGAATGAACAGAATGCCTATTTCTAGTGATATATATATATATGTTGTTTCTGGTGCAATGAAAAGAAATTAAGTTCATCGCTTTGCAACTCTTAATGGGCTAAACACACTTTTTTTGGCAGGCTACAATTCTTGAACCAACTAGCTTGAGTCTAAGGAGTTTGAGGCATTTATACAGTTAGTCGCTCAGGGATTAGAGGGACCAGAAATGCACCACTTCCGTACCAAGAGTCAAACTTCCACCCCTTTAATTTCTACTGCAGTATTAGCTTACAAATGATTAATATGTTCATATGAGATTCCTTTGTCACATATTTTTAGAGGTGTTACCTTGTTTAAATAAGAATGTGAGACTTTACCATTGCTGGGTGCCAGGCATATTTTCTGGGTGAAGGATCTTTATAGTGGAAAGGAAAAAAGTTTCTTGTATGTTTGGATTGCAAGCCAAATTGGAAATGTGCTACTCTGAGATTACCCTGGGATTAATAGCTCCTATAATATTTGCAATATAAATCTGAACAAAATTTGGCAAAACCTAGAAGAATTTTTCAGAACCTCCATGGGACATTTTTCTTTGTTTACACCAGCTAAATTAATAAACAGTTTCCTTTTTAAGGATAGTGAGGCATTGATTCAAACATTTAAATACCATTAAAAAAACCTGGTTACTTAGTGATAATGATTCTCCATGGGAAGAGATGCATCATCATTTTCTGTTGCCCCTATCCAACCATGGACTTCTTATCAGATAGAAAATGTAACTCTCACTGAAGTCTAGCTTAACATATTCATTTACGATGTTGTCACTTGCACAAACCTGCTTTAGGCAATTATGGGCTGCTGCTCTCAAAATAACTAGAACCCTGCCTCTCATGCACTTGTCCATTTGCACAGCATTGAAGTAAACCATCTATTAGTTTAAAGTAAACCACAGACTTTGATTTCAGTTTTAATACAGTTAATTCCTCTGAACCAGAAATGGAGTAATTTGAATTATCAGATCATTTGATTTGCTTTTGCAATAAATGTTTGAATTATTAGGAATATAAGGCATTAGAAAGAAGAGAATCCTTAATGGCAATGTCTAAACTGCATGTTCATACTGCAGCCAGTAGCGTTTCTAACTTCAGGTAACAAGCGCTGGTTACTGTCAATTGTTCACCACACCTTTCAGAAGCATTTGGATAATTTTGATGTTTGAATTATTGCTGAATTCTTGACAACTTATATGGATACCTCTGCATTGCAGTGTAACTCTTTTGAGTACAAACCCGTTTCCATCTGTTTCAGATGAAGTTACATTGTTTCATAGTTTGCCATTGTGAGATTTGAACTCTTGATCTTGGGTTTGCAAGTCCAGTACCATAAATGTTGCATATTGAAATGCACAGGATATATGGTACCTAAGCGCCTATTAAATTTAATCAATTTTATTGGCTGTTCTCTATTTTATATTTAAATTTCAAAAATGTTATGTAAATTTCCCCACCCTAAAATTTCGGTAGGTTTGATAGCATGGAACAGCTTAGAAAGTTACGTTTGTTTAATCTTTTTATGACTAGGGTGACATGCCTTAATTCTAATCGACCCTGCTTGGATGCAGTCAGATGCAATAATGAACATACTATATCCTGCCTATTTCTGATTAATATGCTGTCTTGGAAGCAGTGGTAGAGACTACAGCTGGAGGAAGAGGATATCCAGAATTTCTGACCCCTCAGCCCACTGACACTTGCAGCTGAAACAGTCAGACATTTCAGCTCACATTAATGCTGTGGCCTTTTAAAAATTCCACAAAGTGCCATTAAGAGAAAAAAAAATAAAAGTTAATTTACAAGTGTCCTTTTTTAGCAAGAGAATAACAGTATTAGCTCCTGTGCTAATTTCAAGTCAAGCCTTAGAAATACTGGCCTTTTAATGATACTTTCTGTAGTCTGCTAAAGTACATTTGTGACAGATCATTTTTCACATTAACTGGACGACTTAAGTGGAAGAAATCATTTATCATGTCTATTTTTCCATGTTTGTGCATATCCAAGTAATTCTGTGCAATTAGTCACATCAAAAATTCTACACTAACAAATCAAAAAAGTCCCCCAACCTCTTGTATGGATGGTCCCCAGTTTATTGGCAGAGAATAATCCACAGTTACCAGGATATAATTGTCATCCTTCTTTAAGCATACCATAGGTTTTTTTGGTTAAAGAATATGAATTAATTTTAGCCAGCATTTGCCTAATTGAAAATATGTTTCATAATCATGTTTTGATAAATCTGGGGCCATGGCCCTGACTGGTACTGTGCATCCAGGAATTACAGTGGTACAGATGAGAGGGCAATTGAGTCTCAAACTTTTGCAGGATTGGCAGGTTGGTGTCTCACGTGGGACCAGGGTTTGGAAGAAGCAGAGCAAGAATTGGGGTCCAAAACTTGAGAGGGAGCACAGTGGGACTGCAGACCTGAAGGTAAAGCTAGAGTGAGAAGGAATTGAAAAGGCTAGGAATGGGGGGTGGGGTGGGGGTGGTGGCGGTGGCTGTGGCTAAAGCCAAAGATACGAGAGAGTCATGGGGAACTTGCATTGTGATGTTTAAATGCCTGAGATTAGAGGGGCATTGCTGACACCTGAGTTGGGACATTAGAATTGTTGCTGCTGCAAACTGTGGAGTTAAAAAGGAGCACACAGGCTTAATTGGCATCAAGGCTCACTGATTCTGCCAGTGCTAAATCCATGTCTTCACCATATTAATTTTAGGAAGCAGTAGGAATAACGCTTACGAGATCCGCTAATCTTGTACCTGAAATTAAGCCAGCCTAAACAGACACTGGACAAAACACTCCCTTTGGTGCCCTTTGACTAGAGGAATGGTGAAATGGTGGGAGGGGTGTGAAGTTGTGGAAAGGGGGGTGAACTTGAGTTCCTACCAGGGAGGGAATGGAGCTGGAAGTTGGGTGGCCTTGTTGACTGGGAGAGAGCAGATCTGGTGCTGAAAGTTTTGGCTGTGCCTGGAAACAAAGAAATGAAGCAGAGGTGAAATGTTGAGAGGAGGCCTTGTGGGAAGGATGGCACAGAACTGAAGCACTGTTGAAAAGGGGACAGCTGAGAGGAAGTGGATGGACTGAGCAGAGGCTAGTTAGAATTGGTAAAGTCTCCGTGGGAAAGAATTGACAAAGATTTGAGGTGGATGTTGGGATTGGAAACTAACCTGTATTATGTTGGCCAAAAACATATTAAATGTTTTATTTTCTGATCTGGTCAGTATTGTTATATGGTTAACAAGGACAACTGTTTGTTAACTCGGTGATCTTGCTTGTCATTTGATTACTTTGGAGCGATCAACAGTGGTCATGCTATTAGTACAGTTTGGTTTCTCTGATTACTGTTCTGAATGCTGCAATATTATAATCATTGTTTACAGTGTTAAATTGCTAAATTAATATGTACATGATCATGTACATAATGATATGCCTACCCAAGTAATAGGTGAAATGTTATTATTGAGCTGTAAACTGTAGCACCCTTGCTTCTGAGTCTCAAAGCCGTGGGCTCAAGTTCCATTCCCAAGGTGGAACGCAAAATCCAAGCTGGCACTCCAGTGCAGTACGGAGGGAGTGCTGCAGTGTCAGAGGTGATGTATTTTGAATGAGATGTTAAACTGAGGCCCAGTCTGTTTTCTAAATTGGCGTATTTTGAAGAAGAGCAGGGGAGTTATCCTTGGTGCTCTGGCCAATATTTATCCCTCAGGCAACATCACAAAAACAGATTATATGGTCATTATTACATTGCTGTTTGTGGAACCTAGCTGTGTGCAAATTTCTTACTGTGTTTCCTACTTTACAACAGTGACTACACTTCAAAAAGTGCTTCATTGGCTGTAAAGTGCTTTGTGACATTTTATATGTTTGCTGTTTTAATACTAGATTTTTGTTTGCTGTTCTCTGTGTTTAAGGTATTGCCTTACTACAGGTAAATAGAAGTGCAGTAAATAGGAGATGAAAGAAAACACAGCAGGCCTATCAGTATCTATAAAGAAATGAGGCTGGTTACTGTTTTAGATTTATGCCTAACCTTTCTCTTTATGGATCCAAACGGGCCTGCTGCATATGTCTAGCATTTCCTGTTCAGTCAAACTGTCCTGAAGGTGTTGTCACACCACTTCCTTAAATTGCACTTCAGCATCTTAACACTCGGAATTGCTTCTCATCAACAATAGCCTTGTGTCAATTATGGCTCAGTAGTAGAAGTAACAAAAGCTTGCATTTATATAGTGCCTTTAACAGAATAAAGCACATTGTTCGGAACTGTGTATAGCTTTAAGTTCAATTTGTATTTTGTATTTGGGTGTTAAGGAAAGGTGAAATCTGGTTTTAGTTTCATTTAGTGGTTTTTGTGAGCTGGGTGCTGGGAAGTCTGGGGTCCTGTTGGTATACGTGTATTTTAATGAGTTTTTACAACACTTGAAATGAAGAGAGATGGATTACCAAGGGTTTAGTTGTTTAGTAAAAAAAAACTGCTGTTGCCTCATGACAGGGATCCAGAGACACACCGAGAGGCAGGAAAACACAGAAGGGCAGTTAGTTAGTTTACAAGAGAGTGCAGACAGAAGATCTAATCTCTCTAATAAGAAATCATGCAAGCCTGCTGGGAAACTGACTTTAGGGAACTCGTGTGTTTGCTTTGAAGTAATAGTGAGTTTAGACTGTGGTTATTGGGTGTCTCAAGGAAAGGTACCAGCTGAAGAAAAGCATCTAGTGGATGCTCAAAAGTCCACTGGAAGAAAACCGTTTGAAACAAAGCTAACCCAAGCAAGAAGCCATGGTAAATCTTTACTGGAGTTTTGTCTGTAAGAGTTGCTGGGATAAAAGGAATAGTGTGAGTTTGAATCATTTTCTGGTACCTGTATTGAAATCGTTCCAACCTTTTTGTCTAGTGTAATATAATTCATTTTTCTTGTTTATTAAATGTTTTATTTTTTGTGTTAACTGTATGCTGGCAGACACTTGTGAATGTGTTCAGTAACTGACCTCCACAATATCTAAAATAAAAGTTAGGACCTATCAAGCCAGGTTTCACCCTGGGATCTGACTTGTCCAGTATTAACATCAGCTGGGACCATAACAATGTGCAATATCAAAATGGTGTTTGACAACAAGCTACATAAGGAGCTATTAGGGCAGATTCCAAAGGTTTTGCCAAAGAACTAGATTTTAAGGGGCGTCATAAAGGAGAAGGGAGTGGTTGAGACATTTAAGGAGGGAAGTCTGTAGCTTTATGGCCTTAGCAGTTGTAGGCACAGCCACCCTATGGTGGTGATTAAAATCATTGTTGCACGAGAGGCCAGAATTGGAGAGATGCAGAGATCTTCGAAGGTTGTAGGGCTGGGAGAGATTACAGAGATGGGGAGGGATTTGAAAACACAAATGAGAATTTTAAATTTGAAGCATTGCCAGACTGGGAGCCAATGTTGGTCAGCAATGGAATATTGCGGGGGTGGTGAACATGATTTGCTCCAACTTAGATACATTGAATACATAATGCATCTTGTTGCTGATTGTGGGACCTTGACTGATGCCTATATTATAGCAATGACCATGACCCCGATATTTATGGGGAAGCAGACCCCAATATTTAAGGGGACCATGATTGCAGGGGTGATTTGGAATTCCCGAGAACACGGAGGTCCTGCTGAATGTATTTTTTTTTAAGATTCCATTTTGTGGCAGTTTGATAGGCTGGTTGTCTATTGTAGCATGAAAACTGTTGGTAGAATGCTAATTGCAAAAGATGGTGGGAGGGTGCGGGGCTCTGAGCACAGGAGTCGAGGAGCAAGGCAAAGATCGGAGCTTGATGGGAGGAGGGTGGGGGTCGGCTAGCTGGAGAAGATTTACTTGGACTGGGGGTAGGGTCAAGCAGTCATACTCCTCCTGCCTCACATTCAGTGCTTTTTTAAAAAAAACTTAGCTATTTGATCTAACTGTTTCTGTCTACATTTAACTGCCAGGTTCGCCAAGTCGTTGGAAACCCTGTGGCCAGTATTAAAGTTAAATTGGGCTCCCTACTGCCTAACCCCCTCCTGCCTGTCATTGGGGGTGGGAGGTGATGCCTTAATATTGATTTCCAATGTTTCAGATGAACTCCTTGGATGTGAAGTGCTTGGAATATCTTGAAAGTGTGCAAGGCGCTAAATAAATGTTAGTTTTTTTCTGCTGTATGATCCTGTGCGTGACGCTTCAATGTCTTGAAAATAGGCTCATCAAATATTATTAAACTACTTGATTATTTCCACAGAGGAGCTGGGTTAAGACATTAGTACTAGTAACTTACCATGGATTAATGAGGAGTAATGAATGTTGAAGAGTCATACGGACTCGAAACGTTAACTGTGTTCCTCTCCGCAGATGCTGTCAGACCTGCTGAGTTTTTCCAAATATTTTTATTTTTGTAATGAATGCAGCCTTGATTAAGTAACTCATGTTGTATGAGTGGATTAAAAACACAACTGCAGTTAAGACTGTTCCGTGCTGATAGGGAGTTAACATTTACAGATTTTTTTTTGAATTACTGTCTATAGTTAGAAGGTTGGTGCTTCAGATTATTTTGAGGCAGCTTTTTGCTAGGTTTATATGTTTGGGTCCAGTGTTTTGGCTGAGATATTCTTAGATGCTGCAATTCTAATTTAGAGTATGGGCACTCCAATAGGAATTCATTATATTGGTATTTGAGGAAGAGGAGGGGGATGAAAGATCAGACTCCTGCCTGATAAGATTAAAGCCTAGATTTTACAGTAGTGAAGTTATCATTATTCCTCTGAAACTAACAGCAACTCCAGGAGCCTGCAAGAGCACAGTTAAACATTGAAACCCAGAAGTTGCTGTTAGTGATTCTGCACTTACCTAGAGAGTGAGCTGCTGATACACACAGAAATAGTGCAATCAATTAGAAATCATTGAATGGAAAAGAATGTTCACTGTTATGCTGTTAATCTTGCTGTAAAAAAAAAATTGGAATAAGTTATACCTTGTTACGGGTAACTGGGATTTTAATGGTGTACTGCGATTATAGTTATTGCTGAATGGCCTCAGTTGTCCCGAAAGTAATTTTATATTAATTTTTCCATTATAAAAATATTCCACAGTTTTAATTTTTTAAAAATTTGTGATATTTTAACTTCTACCTTAATCCCAGTGTATGTCCAATCATTTATTTTGCTATATGTAAAAGTTAAAAGTGAAGGGATCCAGTGGTTTTTATGTCTTTGAAGTAGTCTCACAGCCAGCAAACAATGTGATTGGCTGCTCACCCTACTTGATGACGTTACACTGCTGGACGTCCCAGATGTCCTGACTTGGCACCGGATTCAAATTGATGTCAGGAAAGGGGAAATCAGTCCTGTAGAAATTGCTAGACCTTTGTGGGAAGCTTTCTTTGAGGTTAGTGGTGGTGCTGTCGCTTTGTCGCTGGCTGCAAAATCCAGTCCTGTAATTAAGATGGCTGTCACAATGGGATATCAGCAAAATAAGTACAAGGTACAAGTATAGGAGCAGTGATGTCTTGCTGCAATTGTACAGGGCCTTGGTGAGACCACACCTGGAATATTGTGTATAGTTTCGGTCTCCTTATCTGAGGAAGGATGTTCTTGCTATAGAGGGAGTGCAGCGAAGGTTTACCCGACTGATTCCTGGGATAGCGGAACTGACATATAAAGAGAGATTGAGTCGATTAGGATTACATTCGCTGGTGTTCAGAAGAATGAGGGGGAATCTCATAGAAACCTATAAAATTCTAACAGGACTAGACAGGGTAGATTCAGGAAGGATGTTCCTGATGGTGGGGGAGTCCAGAACCAGGGGTCACTGACTGAGGATATGGGGTAGACCATTTAGGACTGAGATGAGGAGAAATTTCTTCACCCAGAGAGTGGTGAACCTGTGGAATTCGTTACCACAGAAAGTAGTTGAGGCCATAACATTGTATGTTTTCGAGAAGGAGTTAGATATAGCTCTTGGGGTGAAAAGAATCAAAGGGTATGGGGAGAAAGCAGGAGCAGGCTAATGAGTTGAATGATCAACCATGATCATAATGAATGGCGGAGCAGGCTCCAAGGGCTGAATGGCCTACTCCTGCTCCTTGTTTCTATGTTTCTAAGTCAATCTGCAGTTTATACATCTCACGACAGACTTTAAGGCAGTACAGGAATATATGAGCCATTAAGAGAGCAAGGTTGGGAGAGCAAAGTTTTCCATTTGAACCATGACTCAACATCTCTGGGACAGACATGAGCAGCAGCAGAATACAGGTACAATGAGGCTAAAGTAGCCGCCAGGATCATGTTGAGCATACAATGGGCATTTTAAAGCAGACATCCTAGAATATATGTCATGCACTGTCTCCAAGGTCATTATTATATGTTGTAAGCTGCTTTGCCTTCCAATGTGACATAACTATTGGGTTAGTAGAAGACCAAGACACATACCTACAGCAATGAAGCAGATAGCATGAGAATAAAGAAGAATGTAAGAGGCTGTAATAGATTAGATCTTCACTTAATTGACTATTTTGCTCAATGGATATAATGTTAAAATCTCTGCCATGTTGTAGTCAAATACATTAACCAAATTGCATTCCTTGCATCTTCTGAAATCTTCTGTTGTCATCTCAAGAAAACTGATGTGTTCCTAATAACTGCTTCCACAATGACTGGAGTAAATCAATAGTTGGTTCCTCACACTTTCTCTCAGACTGCGTAGGGTACTTGCTACATCTATAATGATTACAGATTCCTGTCCCTCTTCTGCCATCGCTATTTGGTTGTGTGGTCACCCTGTTCACCTTCCTCTAACTCATTCCCTAAATTGTGAATTGGAACTCCTTTGACTTCAGAGGAAATAAAAATTGAGATATAAAATGAGCTATGGTTTATTATTATTACCCTCATCTTATGATACATTTTTAGCGCTTAGTATAACTTTATCGAGGTGATACATGCTCAGATATCAGTTGCACAAATTTGTTTGGGGCAGTAGTTACCAGTAATATCACTCATCTGCTTTATTTCCAGCAGCAGGTTTGTTGACTTTATCAAATATCTAGCAGGATTCTTTGCATTTTTCTGTACTTTCAGTGGCTGAGAGGCAAAAGATATTAGATTTTCGCATTCCTCTGTATAGAATTGCTCTACTTCTGACTCATCTCTTTATTTTTACACCAGCAACAAGAAGTCAGAGGCTATGTTTAAACACAAAGGTCAGTCGAAATTAGGAGAGATGTTTAATGGGTGGCTGAAACGATGTACTAATTTTACGCTATCATCCAAAGTTAAAATGACCCCATAGCAATTATTTTCATTATTGGTGGGATCTAACTCATTTACTGTTTCCCTCGCTCTCCAGAATGGCTGATGCTATAATGATGATTTTAAGTAATTAATCAGTCTTTACAGTAAATGACTATACTTGGATGCTGATGGGTCAGTTTTCCACCAGTTGCAGACCCTCATGTTTACTCTTGCATCTAAACTAGCTGCAGATTGCTTCAGCATGGCAGTTCATGTTTGCAACTGCACAAAAACCATTTTGCTCTTTCTGTCAGCAGTTTAACTGTGAAGCCTTGAAGGGACGTGCATCTACACTTTAGCGGAAGAATAATGCATTTGGTGTGATTGGGAATTCTGCCAGGTGTGCTCAAGTACACTGACTGTTGAGAATATTGGAAGATCAGGTGGTTCAGAAGGCACACCGGCAATAACAAACACCTGATTTTACAATTTTTCTGACTTCTTTTCCCTAACAGTGACCTATCTCTCTCAGATCAATCTGTAGTTGGGAAATGACATTGGAAGCTTGGCCAGCATCCAGGCCAAAGTGGCCCGTTTGTTTTTCACCATGTTCACAAGATTAAACCCTCCCTCCCTCCTTCCACCATGAGGGCATCATGTCTGCCACATATAGCATCTACAAGATACACTGCAGCAAATCTTCGACAGCACCTTCCAAGCCCATGACTTCTACCCCCTGGAAGAACAAGGGCAGCAGGATTGTGAGAACACCATTACCTGCAGTTCCCTTCCAAGTCACATACCATCTGACTTGGAAATAAATCACCATTCCTTCATCGTCTGTGGGTCAGAATCCTGCGACTCCTTACATAATAACATTGAGTATACTAGAGGCCCTGTACCACCGTCTCAAGGGTAATTAGAGATGGGCAATAAATTTTGATCTCGTCAGCAATGTCCAAATCCCAAGAATGAATGAAAAACCTTTCAGAAAATGACTAGAAAGGGGCAGGCATCGATACTTAGCAGAAATTGATTGCACTACAAATTCTGCCCCCTCATACTGACATTTCCCCACCTAAAATGATTCAGACTTTCGAGAATAATAACATTTATTTATCTATATACCCTTTTATAATCTTGAACACTCCAATAAGATCATCTTTCTACATGCTCTTCGACAATGTGAACTTTCCCAGCTTCACAGCCTCACTCAATAACATGCTTAATCCCGGCTATCAATTTAATTACCCTTTACTGCAGCCCCTTCAATATCTGGATGACCTTTCTCATAATGAAGTAATCAGAATTGTATCTAGTACTCTGGGTGGGCCAGACCAACATTCTGCACAAACTCAGGATCACTTGTCAGAGATTTTGCTCAGTTTCTCCTTACACATTTAAGATCCTATATTTATTTTCTGTATTTCTGTTACATACAGTGCTAATAGCTACTGTAATTTATCTACTAGTACCCCCATAACCCCTTTTCATGGTCATATCCTGTAGAACAATTTTGAGTTTATATTGCCACTGTTTATTATCTTATCCAATCTCATTACTTTGCATTTGTCCATATTCAGTGATGCATGGAAATCATCAGTCCGACTTCCCAGTCTATCTGAGGCACTTCTGATTAGATTTTATGTCATCTCCAATCTTGACAGTTTTGTTTTTATTCTCACTTTCAAATTATTTTTGTGTTCTGGTAAACCAGTCACACCAGCACTAATGCCTGAGGCAACCTACTGATTAGCTCTTCCCAAGCCAATTCAGCTCCAGAGAGAACCACTGTTTGCTTCCCCTATTTAAGTCAATTTCAAAGCCACTTCAGAAGCACTCTGCCTGTTCCTTCAAATCTGATGGTTCAATGTCCTATTTGGCACTATATGAAAAATCACCATATCCAGAAAATGTTTCCTTTCCAATTCCCATTGTAATTAACCCAATGTATCCCACTATATTGAAGATTTTCATGGCAATTTTGTTTGATCCCACACATCTTTCAATAATAAGTCTGAAGTCAAATGACTTTTCTTAACTTGATGGCCAATAACAAATTCTCCTTTGATTTAATTAAGTTTGGGCCACTTTATCCAATTCTGATTTCTCTTAACACCATTATCCTCATTAACACCTCTTCCTTAGTTTATTTCTATTCCCGTGTTCTATATCACTGTTAATGTACCCTGTATGTTATCATTATTATCATTTATGAGTAGACAGCAAAATCTCCTGTTTTATGCTTAAGACTCCAACATTTACGTGCCAAGTTTTGAAAACTTCCTTCTCTTTTTACCTCAGTCCAACATGCCCTTTAGTGCTTTCATCTTCCATTACAGTCATAACCCTCACTGTACCCCTTTTGTTAGTTGTCAACTTGGTCAGATTTTTTAGGCCATTGTTGAAATGAAATGAACTCTAGTTGATGAATGCAGAAGGTTAACCGGTCTTCCAACGTAGTCCATATCTTTTGGGGATCATTTAGCTGCTCTTCTGTTAATCTTGACGTGTTCAGCCTGTGTAGACCTTCATTCTCAATTGCTAGGTGAATTTTTATGGTTTGCTTGTCTGGTTCAGACACACCTGAATCTAGAAACTATAGTCCTGTACGCTGTTTAAACATTATGAATTTGGATAGTAGGTCAGCTGCATCCCAATTCAAACTGGAGAATTTTGTGGACATTTTGACAATACCCCTTTGACCTTCCTATTGTACCTGGGATGAGTGTCGCTGTAGCCGCTTTCACGCGCTTTTCAGAAGCTCTGCGCTGTTATAATCGCAGCCGCCTTTTGCGCAATTTTTATGACACTTTTTTGTTGTTTTGTTTAACTCTCCCTCACTCAGCCCATCGACCCAGCCCACACCTTGGTCACTTGCCTTTCCCTACTGAGCTAATCCAGCGCTGGTCTTCTCAACGCACTCTCCCACTCACTGAACTGACAGGCTATGCACTGCAATGTCACCGTGAGCACTCCCTCTGCACTGAGTCTTCAACACTTCTATGTGCAGCCAGTATGCTGTGTGTTCAACATTTTCCAACTCTTCGACTCCATTACAGTTTCACCAAAACGTCGAGGGTCATCTCATGCCATGTAGCATAATCTAAGGCTGTTCACCATATTCAAGAATATCCTATGTAATGTAGGCTTAGAAACCTTTCTTGTTCTGCTATCTCTAGTATCTCTAACCATCTCTTGAGCAGTAAATTTCAGCTCAAGCATCTGTACACTGTCCTGTACACCCAGATTTTTCAGGGATTGCTGCATTATGCCAGTTCCATACAACAAAAAATTCAAATCTACTGCCATGGTAAATGGATACAGATCATATGGAAACTAAAATAACAAAGTAGTTTCATGTAAGTATTACACAAACAATGCTTAAATGACAAACTCCCTTTATTCACTTAGCTATCATATTCTGCTGATCTGTTGCAATTTGATTATCTCTTGCTTGAATGATCTACTTGCAGCAGAGTTCAGATCCTCCTCATTCAAAAGCTTGGATGCTAATCATTCCATCAGTCAGCATAAGAAAACACTCAATTCAAAAACATATACCACTTTCAAATTAACTGATAATTAAATTTCACATTTAACCACCACAACTTTTACAGTTAATAACTAGAATGTGAATTAAACCAGCACATTCAGCACTTTCAAAAAATGACTGTGGTTCACATTGTTATTTATAATTTGATTTTTACCCACTCATTCCAATTTAGGCTTAGCAGTTCTTCATTAGCTCTTTTATCATTCTGTTGGCTTTTTGCAACTTTACAGTCATTTGGAATGTACAGAAAACCTCTCCAGGAACAGAAAATGCCAGAGCCACAATGGCTGCAGCCTGTTAATTGACCTTCCCATAAATAAATAAGCGGTCTGACTCCTGTCCTTAGAAAGCAGCATATCCAGTCTATTATAAGGCATACCATGGAAGATTTGCTGGTTCTTAAATTGATGTAAATCATGTATCAACCAGTTACATGTCTCACCTACCATTATTGTTGTGTACTTCATCAAACTGCAGTGATGGACTGATTACCATTCATGGTTTTGAATGAGGAGCATCTGTACTCTGCTGCTCAGAGAGGCACCAGCGTCTGGCAAATAGTTCATTTTTCCGAGAGGGAGAAGAGCTATGACAGCTATAGTTTATTTTTAACATGGTAATGTACCATGCTAGTAGTGCAATGATATGTTTCAAAGTAACTTACTGAATCTCTTGTTAGGCAAACAACGTTTAATTTGTGTGCCAAATGCCCAGTAATGATACACCTGGTAATGATTAGTATAACAATCATATCGTCCACTTGCTACAAAGGAATTTCTTAAATACCTGTTCATCTCTCCCACCAGCTTGATGCCGCTTGTCACTTTAAGCATGTTTTAAAGGTCAGTTGTTCTCTCATTTCCTCCTCTCCTGGAGGTGGGGGTTATGCTGGGTATGAAGATCTATTTCTTTTTCCAAAAATGTACTCCTGATTTGGTGCCTTGCCCACCAGGATTGCAATTTCAGAATTCTGCAGTCAAATACAGAGAACCTTACCAGGATTTATTTTTGCTTCCTTTCTCTCTATATGTTTTAGCTTCTACCTCACATTCTGAAGAGCGTAACTTCCTTTGAAATGATGCATTGCACAGTCTGTCTTCTCCAGAAAAGACACAATTGAATTGAGAACCGAAACAGAGGGTCAAACCAATGGATAAAAAAATTTGTTTTATGTAAAGATATGAAGATAGTTAAGGATATTACACAGGAAGCAATCCATGCTCTCTAAGCAAAGCAGGAATGGCTACATGAAACAAGATTATTACCAGTTGCGACTGGGAAAAAGAGTTTGATAACTATCTGGAAATGTGATTGGACAGTACAATTTTTTTATTATTCATTCATTCATGGAATGTGGGCTACGCTGACTGGGCCAGCATTAATTGCCTATCTCTAGTTGCCCTTGAGAAGGTGGTAGTGAGCTGCCTTCTTGAACCGCTGCAGTCTAAGTGGTGTAGGTATACCCAAAGTGCTATTACGAAGGGAGTTCCAGGATTTTGACCCAGCGACAGTGATGGAATGACGATATATTTCCAAGTCAGGGTGGTGAGTGACTCGTGGTCGTGTTCACATCTATTTGCTGCCCTTGTCCTTCTAGATGGTAGTCAGGGTGGGTTTTGGAAGGTCAAAGGAGCCTTGGTGAATTCCTGCAGTGCATCGTGCAGATGGTACACTCTGCTGCTACCCTGCGTCAGTGGTGGAGGGAGTGAATGTTTGTGGAAGGAATGCTAATCAAGTGGGCTGCTTTGTCCTGGATGGTGTCAAGCTTCTTGTGTTGTGGGAGCTGCACCCATCCAGGCCAGTGGAGAGTATTCCATCCTGCTCCTGATTTGTGCTTTGTAAATGGTGGATAGGCTTTGGGGAGTCAGGAGGTGAGTTACTCATTGCACGATTCCTAGCCTCTGACCTGCTGTTGTAGCCACAATAATTAGTATAGATTGAGATATGTATAAAGACATGGAAGTTACAACACAGAAACAGGCCATATGTCCCAACCAGCCCGTGTATGCATCACCATAGAATGATACAACACAAGAAGCTATTTAGCCCATCACACTGTTTCTAATTCTTTGAAAGAGCTATTTAATTAGTCTCGTTTCATTGCATTTTTCACATAGCTCTGGAAATTTTACCCATCAAGCGTTTATCCAGATTCCTTTTGAAAATTGTTAGTGAATTTGCTTTCAACACCCTTTCAGGCAGTGCCTTCCAATTCATAACAAATGTTTGCAAAGAAAGGTTTTCCTTATCTCACCTCCAGTTCTTTTGCCAGTTTATCTTCTGCATGACCAAATAGCTTTCATAACATTTGCTCACCCTATTCACGTATTAATTCACCCACTTTTTCTTCATTCACATTCAATCTAGAATGTTGATATAGTTTTTACCTCAACCGTGAACCCTAGACATGAATGCCAGAGTCTCAACACTCTGAAAAAGATCTTCCTACCCTTTGCTCTAAATCTCTTACACTTATTGATTCAGTGGCCTCTTTCTCTAGAATCCACAACTACTGGAAAGAACCTTCTATCTACCCTGTCCCATCCTTTCATTATTTTAAATACTGATGAACAAATATTCCACAGGAATATTTCTGCAGCACTAGAGTAGGGAAGCAATAGTGAAGATGTATAAATATTGCAATGATCATTGATTTTCTTGTAGATAAGGATGTATTATGCACAACTTTCCTTCACGCAAATAACTAGGTGGAATAGGTTTGTTTTTTAGGATCATTTTGAATTTGGGCTTTGGAGGGCCTGAAATGTGAGTATTTGCAAAGTCAAGACTGCTTCTGATAATTTAGGCAATTGTTTAATTTTCCCCACTGTAAAAGGCAGTGTGCCAGAAAATGGACACCTTCACCATCGGACTAGAATGGTGGGTAGATTATTATTCACTAACATGCCATTTCCACCAAAGAAAATGTTAGCAAGACAGAAAAACACCCACAATCTTTACACCTTCTACAGTTTTGGAAGGGTCCTTTATATAGGTGACCAATACTCCTTCCTGAAGCCTGGGAGCTTGTGGGTGAGAGAACTAGTGGGCACAGTTTAAAAATAAGGGGTTTAAGATGGAGATGAGCAGAAATTTTTCTGAGAGTTGGTAGATATTGGGATTGAAAGTGAAGGCTGGGCCATTTGAATATATTCAAGACTGAGCTAGGCAGATTTTTGATTGACAAGGGGGTCTAGGGTTATGGGGCATATAGGAAAGTGGCGTTAAGGCCACAATTGAATCAGCCATCATGTTGAATGGTGGAACAGCTTCAAGAGGCTGAATTACCTACTCCTGTTCCTGTTTCTTATTATCTTATTATCCTGTGATATATTTAGAACTGATGAAATGTTTGCCTTTCATTGGGTGAAGTGTGCTGGTACTCTGCACCATTGCAACTAAACATAGAATGGCTTAAAGGAGCTCCTCCAAAAACAGTCAAGGTTGTTAAATAAAAATACTTGGAAAAACTCAGCAGGTCTGGTAGCATCTGCGGAGAGGAACATAGTTAACGTTTCGAGTCCGTATGACTCTTCAACAGAACTAAGTAAAAATAGAAAAGAGGTGAAATATAAGCTGGTTTAGGGGTGGGGGTGGGGGTGGCGGGGTGGGACAGGCAGAGCTGGATAGAGGGCCAGTGATAGGTGGAGATAGCCAGAAGATGTCATAGACAAAAGGACAAAGAGGTGTTGAAGGTGGTCTTTGTCCTTTTCTCTATGACATCTTTTGGCTATCTCCACCTATCACTGGCCCTCTTTCCAGCTCTACCTGTCTTCCCCCCTTCCTTCCCCCCCCCCCCCCCCCCCCCCCACCCCCTGCTTAAACCAGCTTATTGACTTCTGACCTGCTTACTGCCTTTCTGGCCTCCTTGCTAGCTATAGTATCCTCTCCTCATTCCTCTCCCATTTTCTCCCCTTTCAAAAGCACGTTTATCCTCTGCTTCTCAAAAAAGACCCATGCCTTTGCAAACCACAGTTCTGTCTCTAATCTTCCTTTCTAAAGTCCTTGAACATGTTCCCATCTCCTAGCTCCATGTTTATCTCTTCTCTAACTCCCTGGTTCAAATCCCTTCAGCCTGGATTCTGCCTTTCTCACAGTACCAAAACAGCAACACCCTCTGTGACTGTGTCCATTGTGCATTATCTCTGTTGTCCTTCTCAACCTCTCCTTGGCATGTATGTCCACACTATCTTCCCTCTCATCCATTGTCAGTTCCGTGGGACTGCTTTTGCTTGTTTTCACATTAACTTATCTGAATGTAGGCAATGCATCTCCACTAATGCTGCTTCTTCCCACCCTTCTATTTGCACCTCCAAAGTTTCATGACTCATTCTTGGCCCTCTACTGTTCTTCATCCATATTCTGTCCTTCAGTAATGCATGTGGTCAGCTCCCACATATATGCCAACAGCATCCAGCACAATGTCTCCACTGACATTGTCAAGTGCACAATTGCTTTTCAATAGCCCAACTTGCAACAGCTTAACATTCTTCCAGTTTCAGCCCTCACGATGAATGTCATTCCCTTGTCCATTTCATCCCCTCCCTAATCATTGGCTCAAGCTGAATCAGATTGTTTACAACATCGTTATCCTTTTTGACATTGAACTGAGTTTTCTATCCCAAGGGGGCCAATTTACCACCCAAAAACAGGTGGGTTTAGGTCAGGTGGAATGTTAAAATATAAGAAAATCTCAAACCTGAACCCAGTGGCTTTCAAACCTGCCCCTTCGAGTTTTAATGAAGACGTAATGGAGAGCGGTCAATCACCCTACTCCCTGGAGGCGGGTCTTTTATTTAACTGAGGCTTCATCCCTTATCTGCATTTTTCAGCTTTTATGCTGGCCTTGGCAAAACTGGCAGCTAAAGGGAGGTGAGAAATTCTGCATGGAAGAGGCAAGCACTTATCCAGCAAACTCGTGGGCCTTATGCTCACCCATCTAACCAACCTGTTTTCTGCTTGCCATGAAGAGATATTAATGTCTATAATGTTATTGGAAGTTATTTTTTTTAATATAGAGTTTAGTGGTGTCTGTGTCAGTGTGTGTGTGTCTTAATTGGATTAAAGCCAGCTGGAATGAAGGCTTTGATGTCTAGAAAGAAGTAGGTTTGAAATGGTAATTAGATAAACATGGGGAAGTTTAGAAACATAGGTGTCAAGGGGGAATTTGCATTTTTAAATAAACCATTCAAAAGAATAGGTGAAACCTTGCTTCAAGCTAGAGGACGCCAAGCAAAGTGTTTTTTTTTTTCAGTTTACTAATAAAATTGGTGGAATGAAAGGATGTTATTGTTAGAAGAGGTAATGTTAAAAGTCTAGTCATACAATGGGAGAATTATATTCAAGGAGGAAGATATATATAAAGGAGAAAGGAAGTTGTGTCTAAGGGAGAGGCATTTTAAGATCCAACAAGTGTGAGAAATTTCGAGCTGCTGTCTGCAAGGACCCAGAGCTGAAAGAAACTCATTTTGAATGCAACTGCCCAGGTTGTGCATTGCCAGGTGTTCCTTTAAATCTGTGAGATTTACTATTGCCTTAATGGGCGTGTAAAGGAGATTAATTAGGGTTTTTTTTAGTTATTATAGTAGTAATTTTTGAGACATACGTATGTGTTTACAATCTTTCTTGTATTAATAAATGTTTAATTTAGTTTTATTTAAAAAACCTCTTGAGACTTGGTGGTCTTATTACCATTGAATTCAAAGCCTGCATCTTGAAACATACAAATTGCAAAAATGGGTTATGACAGTGGTTTCAAGTTTCTCTCTGGGATTTGAACAAGTCAGCCTTTCCCATTGGCTGTGTCATAATACATTCCCCATGATTGGAATCCCAACAACCCATGCCGTCCTGTGATCACTGACACCCCAACCCTCTAAAGCACACTGTTATCTACCTAAGGCCTATTTCCCCAACCTCTCAATCTCTACCCCAAGAACAGGAAAATCAGACCAGCAAAAATTAAGCCTTTACCTCTCTCTTTCTCTTACCTGATTTTAAAACCTTTTTATATGTCTTCGGGCTAGATTGCATAGGCACTCTTTTTGTTGCCTTTCAATTTTAACACTCGTTGTAAATTCCAGCTTGCCTAAAGCTCTGCCACATGCAACCTAAGTCCTGTTCACCCCTCACCTCAGTTCCACTGACCTGAACACTTCAAATTTAATATCCTTGTTTTTATATTGAGTATGACCTTTTTTATTTATGCATGGGATGCAAGTGTTGCTAGCAAGGCCAGCATTTATGCCCATCCCTAACTGCCCTTGAGAAGGCAGTGCAGTGATGCCTTACATGAGGAAAAACTTTTTCGTGCAGCAAGTGGTTAGGATCTGGAATGCTCTGAGAGTGTGGCGGAGGAAGGTTCAATCGAGACATTCAACAGGAAATTTGATTTTTATCTGAAAAGGAAGAATGTGCAGGGCTATGGGGAGAAGGGGGGTGGGTGGTGTGGCACTAGGTGAATTGCTCATTTGGAGAGCCAGCACAGACATGATAGGCTGAATAGCCTCCTTCTGTGCTGTAACAATTCTGTGATTCTTGAACTGCTGCAGCCCATAGTGTAGGTACACCTACAGTGCTGTTTAGAAGAGAGTATCAGGGTTTTAACCCAGTGACAGTAAAGGAACGGTGATATATTTCCAAGTCAGGATGATATGTAATTGGAGACGAATTTGCAAATGGTGATGTTCCCATGCATCTGATGCCCTTGTTCTTCTAGGTGGCAGAGAACCCCAGTTTGGAAGATGCTGTCAAAGGAACCTTGATGATTTGATGTAGTGCATCTTGTAAATGTACACTGCTGCCATGTGTGCCACTGGTGAAGGAAGTAAATCTTCAAGGTGTTGGATGGGGTGTTGATCAAGTGGGCTGGTTTGTCCTGGATAGTGTTGAGCTTCTTGAGTATATTGAAGCTGCACTCATCCAGGCAAGTGAAGGGTATTTCATCTCTCTGAATTATGCTTTGCAGATGGTGGGCAGGCTTTGGAGAGTCAGGAGTGAGTAGCCACAGTATTTATATGGCTGGTGCAGTTTAGTTTCTGGTCAGTGGTAACCCCAGGATGTTGACTGTGGGGGATTCAGCATTGGTAATGCCATTAAATATCAAGGGGAGATGGTTGGCTTCTCTCTTGTTGGAAATGGTCATTGCCTGGCACTTCAGTGACAAGTAATATTCATACCACATATCAGTCCAAAACTGAATGTTGTCCAGATCATGCTACATACAAGCACGGACTGCTTCAGTGCCTGAGGAGTTGCAAATGGTACTGAACATTGCACGTTCATCGGTGAACTTTCCCACTATTGACCTTATGTTGGAGGGAAGGTCATTGATGATTCAGCTGAAGATGGTTAGGCCAAGGGCAGCACCCTGAGGAACACCTGCAGTGATGTCCTGGGACTGAGATGATTAGCCCCCAACAACCACAAATATCTTCCTTTGTGCTAAGTATGACTCCAACCAGTGGTGAGTTTTCACCTGATGCCCATTGACTTCAATTTGACTAGGATTCCTTGATGCTACATTCAGATAAATGTTGCCTTGATGTCAAAGGGCAGTCATTTTCATCTTACTTCTTGAGTTCAGCTCTTTTGTCTATATTTGGCCCAAGGCTGTATGAGTTCTGGAGCCAGGTGGCTTTGGCAGAATTAAAACTGAGTGTCAGTGAGCAGGTTATTGTTGAGTAAGTGTCGTTTCATCACACTGTTGCTGACACATTCCATCATTTTTCTGATGATCAAGAGCATACTAATGGAGCAGTAATTGACTGTGGTCAGATTTGTCCTGCTTTTTGGAGACAGGATAACCTTGGGCAATTTTCCACATTGTCAGGCAAATGCCAATGTTGTACTATAGTGGAACAGCATTGCTAGGGGTGTGGCTAGTACTGGAGCACAAGTCTTCAGTACTACAGTCAGGATGTTATCCGGGTTTATCATTGTTATGGACTTGATTTTCCAGAAAGGTTTGTTATGGATTTGATTTTCCAGACAGGTTCATCATTAGAAATATTGAACTTTATTTATAGGCTGCAGTAGTAGTTACATGCTTCCATCAAGCTCCACAGCTAGAAGAACTCCCCATGCTGAGAGCTGATTTATTCACACTGAGATGTGATACTATACAACACAATAAGCCTTAAAGCTACAGTCACTACATTCCTTAGAGCTACAATTACTACATTCCTCCCCCATTAAATTTTTTGTTCAGTTGGTATTTACAAGAACATCTACCTTCATGAAATTACAAATATATACACGGGTCATAAGTTCAGTCTCTCAGGTGGTTTCCTGATCCAGGTAGAACATCGTAGTTCCATGCCTTTCTAATCTCTTACAGGATCCACATCATCTGGAACCCACAGCAACATCAAGTACCTCTTTAGGCACAGGCAGTTCAGTGTCATCTACCCCAACAGAGACACCATGTATGTCTATCCTTGGTTGGACAATTTCAACAGAGACCATGGGTTCTACGATGGTTACAAGTGGAATAGCATTATGTTCCCTTCTTAAATCACCCACTTGTTTGCAGGTAATCCGACTCTCCACCTCTACATGGTATGACAAGGGTATGATCACAGAAGCTGTTACACCATTATCTCACATCTTGAAAAGTTATATGACTTTCGATGCCTTTTTAGCTTAATTCAGTTGATTCTTCAGCTCTTTGCTAGACAGCTGGCTTTACTGAGCTGGCAATACCTCGGAGTTTCTCCAACTTCCTGTCTTCTGGCTGTATCCAATTATATACAATTCCTAGGGCTTCCCCTGCGCCCTCTCTGACCACCAGGGCTTCCCCTGAGCCCTCTTTGTGTTTCTTCTGCTGTGCTTGCATTCTACTGTTTAAGGCCGTCTTTATTTCTTCTTGTTGCTGAATGGTTACACATTTGATCTTGAAGGACAATCAATTGTTCTTTCAACTATTTATTTTCTGGTTGCCCTCCCTCTGGGGCTTCCTGTTACTCTTGGTGGAGTTGCCCTCTCTCTGGGGTCTCCTGTTGTCTTCTGCAAAGTTGCCCTCTCTCAGGTCTCTTCTAATTTTCCATGGCCATTTTCTTGTATTTATTACTTTAAATGTATTGCCACTTTAAGTGCAGTCATCGTTTTGTTTTTTGACTTGGGCTGTCTCTGCAGCTGTCGGCTTTTCTGTGCTGTTTTTGAATTTCCCACGCTTTTTGTGCTTTGACAGGCTCACTGGCAAACGTGGCTTTTTTTAACTTTGTAACACTTCATTACTGTTCGAAAAATCTCAGCAACACCCTTTTCTGGGCAATTATGCAGATTTTTATTTTCTTTTTGTTTAACCAAATCCACAGGTTCTTTTGATGTTGGATGTCCCGCACTTCGGGAGACCCAGTGGCCTTGTGGTCCAATCAGGGCTGTTTTTTAAATTTAAATTTAAAACTGCAGCACGGCTTTCTGCTCTGGCTGCCCTTTTTTTTAACTTGAAAGCTGTCAACTCTGCAGCAAGTGATTTTTTTATTTTAACTCTGCAGTCTTTTTTTTACTGTGCAGTGCAGGTTGTTTTTAAACCTTTCTTTACGTGCATCTGTGTGCCAGCTTCCCTAACTCTGAAGGTTTTTTTTTTTATAAATGTCGAGAATGCAGCAGAAGATTTCTTAGCCATTTGGATCGGGGCCAGATTTTTTTTAACTTTAAATAAGTGCTTCTGTTTGAACTCTGCAGCATACCTGGTGAGTTTATTTCCCTTTACTTCTGTTTAAACAAGATTCTCACAGTCACTGGGCAAGGGACAACGCTGGACCAGACCCTATCTTCGTCGCCAGTTTGTTATGGACTTGATTTTTCAGACAGGTTTCTCATTAGAAACATTGAACTTTATTTATAGGCTGCAGCATCAGTTACGTTCCTCCATCAAGCTCCACAACTAGAAGAAAGAACTCCCATTCTAAGGCTCTCCATGCTTAGAACTGATTTGTTCACACTGAGAGGTGATACTATACAACACACTAGTCTTAAAGCTACAATCACGACATTCCTTAAAGCTACAACACCTTTGCTGTATCCATTGCATTCAGCCTTTTCTTGATATCACATGGAGTGAATTGAATTGGCTGAAGACTAGAATCTATGATACTAGGGACCTCAGGAGACCAGTATGGATCATCCACTCAGCAGTTCTAAAAAGGAAAATGGGTAAATATTTAACAATATGGGAAAGGGTAGGATTAAGTGAATAACTCTTTCAGAAACAGAATTACCTGGAAAAACTCAGCAGGTCTGGCAGCATCGGCGGAGAAGAAAAGAGTTGACGTTTTGAGTCCTCATGACCCTTCGACAGAAGGACTCGAAACGTCAACTCTTTTCTTCTCCGCCGATGCTGCCAGACCTGCTGAGTTTTTCCAGGTAATTCTGTTTTTGTTTTGGATTTCCAGCATCCGCAGTTTTTTTTGTTTTTAACTCTTTCAGAAAACTGTCATAGGAATGAAAAGCAAAATGGCCTCTTTCTGTACTGTAAAATCATATTTTTATGCTGTTAAAATGTTAATGTAAATTTATTATTGTGAGTAAAGTTGGGAATCATCAGGCCTACAATTATAAGAGAAGCCGGATGTACCTACACCACATGGACTGCAGCAGTTTAAGAAGGCAGTCCATCAACACCTCCTTGAGGGCAGTTAGGGATGATCAATAAATGCTAGCCTTGCCAGTGATACTCATATCCCATGAATGAATCAAAGAAAAAAACAGGCCTGCAATTGTAAGTGAAGTTTGGAATTATCAGGCCTGCAATTGTGTAATATTGTATGAACTTTCTGTGAAAGATTTTAATTTTATCAGAAATGCACAATGGGGAGTGGTTTGGATCTGAGAAGTTACTTTCCAATGGCATTCCCCACCCGTTTACCTTCTTTTCTTTTGTTCTTAGGTTGTTTGATGTATGCACTGTGTCTCGAACAGACCGAGAGACAAAATTGACTCTTGTTTTCGAACATGTTGATCAAGATTTGACTACCTATTTGGAGAAAGTCCCAGCGCCAGGAGTACCCCCAGAAACAATTAAGGTATAAAGATTGATTTTTAATGCACTATTTTCGATCTTTCAAAACAAATGCTATCTGAAAAGTTGGCAGCAAGATATGACACATTTACTGTCCTCATAATGCAAAGAATTATTTGGTTTTATCATGAAAGTTTTTCCACATTATCGCCCAAGTCAAAATAACTCCTTTAATGTGTAACGCGCAGTAAGTGCTCATTTCTCTTCAGGGGAAATGAAAATTAGGAGAGAAATCTAGTGGATACTTGATCTGATATCACCTATTTACCACAGTTGTTCAAATTCAAAATGAGCCCTAAAAACAGATGAGATGTAATTTTTAAATACAAAATATGCCTATGTACTTTTCTATGCACATATACACCCAGGTGCCTCTGCCCCTGCACCCCCTTTAGAATTGTATCTTTTACTTCATATTGCTTCTCATCGCTTTTTCTACTTCACACTTTTCTACATTAAATTTCAACTACCACTTGATATATAGAAATATGTATGAATCTCCCCTGGGACCAGAGGGAAACACTGCAGAGCAGCAAAAGCATTATAATATGTCAATACAATGTATTATTCTGCTGATAAAAGTGTAGGTGTATGCTTCTTTAAAGTCACAGAGTGCAGTTGCTGTGTCTTTGTGAAATCACTCAAAAGCTGATTGCTCCTTGGGAGATTCTTAGATCAATTAGAGACTTCTTTAATTTCTTTTGAGGATAATTCCTGACCTCTTAGAATCTTCTTTAGAAATCCATTAGAGCACTGAAACACCTGAGCTCCAGGGGAAAAAAAATGCGTGATTGACAGCCCTGGCTCTCTTATCTTTGCTGTCAATTTCACAATGTTTATTTACACAAGATAGAGCCTTCAAGCTCTTGCAATTTCTGCTATTGAAATTTAAAGGGGCTGGATGATAGACAATTTTATTGGGCTGTAGTAAAGATAGGGTTCTTTTAAGAAAGTGGAAAGTTATCAGCGTTTTTTAAAGTTTCTTTTTACACATCCTACTGTCACTATAGGGTTGATTGCTTCTATACAGTGTATAGAAGCAGAATGGACATTGAAGTGTCATAGCTTGGCATGGGGGCATGAGGGGCCCATGGGGTTGTTTGGGGAAATATACTTTAGCATGGGGATATAAGAAGCCATAAGGAGTGGGTGGGAGGCATGAAGAGCCACAAGGGGGTGGGTGGGTGGCATATCTTGCCATGGGGGCACGAGGGGCCATAGGGCATGGGTGAGGAGCATATGTTGGCATGGGGGCATGTGGGGCTGTAGGGGTTTTGGGGCAGCATACCTTTGCACGGGGAGCAATAGGGGTTGTTTGGAAGGCTTATCTTTGCATGAGAGGGCATGAGCAGCCATAGGGAGTGGGTGGGAGGAATGAGGGGGCATGGATGGGGCAAGGGGAGGGTGAGGGGGCAGTAGGGTTGAGGGCTTGAGGGCCTTTCTGTTTTTATTATAACTGGGATGATGTCCAATAGCACCAGCACCAAAGCAGGCCTTTTAAACAGCCCACCTCAGCAACCGGCAGCCCCTGGGGCTACCTCCTAACTTGTTCCCTGGTCGGCTGGCCTGACTCCAACCCATACTCATGCCACCACCCCCACAACGCACACGATGAAAATCCTGCCCTTGTGTGCACTTTCCCTGAAGGTGGGCTGGCCAAGCCAGTAATGTTCCCGACTCCCACAACCCACCTCAAGGATGAAAATCCAGTCCATAGAACCTACTGAGCAAAACAGGCAATTTGGCTGAACTGGTCTATGATGGTGTTTATAACGAATTTAGGAAGTTAAATTAAGACAAAGAAACAAATTTTAAGGGTAGAATCTTCAGCTCAGCGAGCAGGGGTGGGGCCCGTTTGCCAAGGCGTAAAATGACGCGCGCTGACATTGGGCGGGCGTCCCGACGTCACCGCGCATCATTCAGATTTTTAGTTCGGCGGGCGCATACCCGAGTTGGCTGCGCACCTGCCGAACTATCAAAGGCCTATTAAGGTCAGTTAACTATCAATTAAAACAATAAACTGAGCTGCCTGCCAGGCAAAGAGCACAGGTGGCCTTCACATTTTTCATGGAATCTCACCAATGGGCGGGATGAGGTTTCAGGAAGGTTTTGCTAAAGCCTTGTAAAAATTTTTAATAAAATTAATAGACATGTTCCAGCTCAAGTGACAGTTTCACATGAGGGGACATGTCTTAAATTTTTTTTTTCCTTTTATAAAATTTTCCTGAACTTAAACTAATCTCCCTGAGGCAGCTCTATCTCTCAGAGATTTTTGCGTTCTTTCCCGCACGTGCGTGAAAGAGCTCAGGCCCCGACTTTGGCAACACCCCCGCCCACACAGGGAGAGCTTAGCCCGTTGGCCGGCCCATGTAAAATGGTGGCATCCAGCCGATCGCACGCGCTCCCACCCAACGCCCCCCCCCCCCTCCCCCAAAAGTTTATTCTCCACAGAGCCTCCTCCTATTCTGACTACCTCATCCCACTCCATCCCCTATCCCTTTATTCCCTTCTCAGGTATGCATCAAACTTCCCTTGTATGCCACCTGCATTACTTTAACCACTCTGTGACATTGCATTCCATCTTCTCACCGCTATCTTTGTAATTCCTCCCAAATTCTTATTTTGATCTATTCGGTGTTATAGTTTTACCCTGATGTTCTGGATTAGCATGCAAGTTCAAACGGTTTGTGCCTGTCCAACTTACAAGACCCCTTTGTAATTTTAAAGGCCTCTGTTAGGTCTCCTCTTAGTCTTCTCTTTTCAAGCGATAAGTTTCTCAGCCTACTTGATCTTCCCTGAGAATTGCATCCTTTCTATTCTGGCAATTTGCTTGCAAATCTTCCCTGTCTTTCTTCAGTGTTTTGGTATCCTTTGTGGTATGAAAACCAGAACTACTCTCAGTACTCTGATCTAACCAAGGTTCTATATAAATTTAACCTTACCCTTGCTTTTATATTCTATTATTTTAGAAATGTATCCCAGTACTTCGCACTTTTTATGCCCAAATCAACTTGTGCTACTACATTTAGTGATTTATTGAACTGTACCCAGATCTCTTTGCTCCTCTGCCCTTTTATTCCTTGGAAGATAAGAAAATAAGTGACATCCTTATTTCATCGATAAAAATATACCACCTCACATTTGCTATATTGCATTTATTTTGCCATTTGCCGGCTCACTCTGTAAACTTGTTTACGTCTTCCTGTACCATGGTGAAGTCCACCACATTGTCGGCTATAAGCCCAAATTAGTATCACTTCAGATTTCAACACCATATTATTTTAGTACGGTTCATTCAAACAATAGAGAATGTTTGCTCTTGGTCAAAACACTTACATAGTTAATAACCCAGTTTACAGAAAGCCAGTATGCATAATTGATGGAGATTCAAAGAACATATCAGAAGAAATAGGAGCAGGAGTTGGCCATTCGACACTTGAGCTTGCTCTGCCATGGCTGGTCTTAGTGTGGCATTAACTCCACTTTTCTCCCTGTCTCCCATAACCCTTGACTACCTTGTAGGTATAAAATCAGTCTAGCTCAGCTTTGAATATATTCAGTGACTGAGCCTCCACTACTCTCTGGTGAAGAGAATTCCAAAGATTAATGACTCTGAGAGGAAATTTCTCCCTATTTCCATCTTAAATGGGAGGCCCCTTCTTTTGAAACTGTGCCCTCTAGTTCTTAAGTCCCTCACGAGAGGAAATATTCTCTGTCTTTACCCTGTCAAGCCCCTCTTCAGAATCTAATACGCTTCAACAAGATCAACTCTCATTCTTCTAAACTCCAATGACTACAGGCCCAACTTGCTCAACCTTTCCTCATAACACAATCCCTTCATCCCAGGAATCAAACTATTGAACCTTCTCTGAACTGCCTCCAATGCAGTATATCCCACCTTAAGCAAGCAGACCAAAATTGTATGCAGTCCTCTGGTGCAATTTCACCAATTGCCTATACATTTTAGCGTGACATCCTACATTTATACTGCATCTCCGTTGCAATAGAGGCTAACATTTGATTTGCCGCCTTAATTAATTGCTGTACACGTGCCAACTTTTTTGATTCACATATGAGGACACCCGCTGTACTGCAGCATTCTGCACTTTCTCTCTATTTATAATGTGCTATTTTATTCTTCCCACTAAAATGGACAGCAGTAAGTTTTAGTAAGTTTAAACTTAAGTTAGTCACCAGATTTGCCAGATATTACTGAGTTGCTGACCATCTTAAGTCTCCAAATGATTGATACATTTGATGAATTACCAGGGAAACTGTTTGTTATTGCAGACTTGAAGGTCATAACAAAAAGAAAATAATGTGGGTGCTAGAAATCTGAAATAAGGAAGGGAAATGCTGGAAATACTCAACAGGTCTGACAGCATCTGTGGAAAGAGAAACAGAGTTATCGTTTTAGGTCTGTGACCTTTCAACAGAGCTGGAAAGGTTAGCGATGTGCTAGATCAGGTTGGCAACCTGTGGTTCCCCGGGGTCTAATATATGACTCCCGAACCAATACATCTTTGAAAGTTTGACTGTGATGAGTTTTTAGAGAATTCTCTCCCCAGTGTTCTGCTATTACAGAAACATTAGCTAGCTGATGATTTTTTTGAAAAAATTTTGTCTGTCGAATGTTTCACCAGGAAAAATGGTGCCCTGCACTATCACCTGCCATCCAATCATATGAATCACATGTTGCCAGGCATATTAATCAATAAATCATCACACTCCCTCTGGCCCTAGTTGGTCTTTTCGAAAAGTTAGCCCAAAATGGTGCGTTTTGATTGGCCGTCATATTCGGAACCTGATTGGCCAGTATTAATGGGTGACTTCTCTGCGATTGGTTGGGTATACAAAGCAAACCATGAATCACTAAAAAGAGCGTCCTCACTCTGACCCTGCTATTGAGGCTGTGTTGATGAGCACATGTGTCACATGCAGGCAGGCAGATAAATCATTGAAGGAACATACTCTAGCCCTTGCTTTTTTGGCAAGAAATGGCTGCAAAGAAGAGAAGAATTGAACAGGAAAGTCGAGAATTTTAAGATGAATAGATTGATTCATTTGCATTCATCCCATGTTTGGCTGGCTTACCTGTTTGTCACATTTACAATGAGAAATTCACAAACAAGAAGCCAAATCTTGAGAACATTTCACTTAAAAGCACAGTGCCTTAGCCAAAAAAGTTATCCACTAGGGATGCCCAAAAGAAAGTGGTGGAGGAGCTGAAGAGCAAAGCAGAGAAATCTACAAGCGAGTTCAGTAAGTTGGTGAAACCACCAGCAGCACAGCTACTGCTAGTTTTGTGGCAGCCCAAAAGTCTGTGAAACAAGGAAAGTTGACCATAAATGGTGAACATTTAAAAGAGTCCTTTATCAAAGGTTCAGAACAGCTGCACAGTGATTTTAAAAACAAACATGAAATTATTCAAAAAATTAAAGAGATGCCTTTATCTGTAAAGACCATGAGGATCAGAAGTGAAAATGACCACAGGTATCACCAGCCAGCAGATTTGAGGATATAAATTCAGCTTCATTGTGAGAAAGTGCTTTCAACTAAGAATTTCATAAAAAGCAAGTTGAGCAGCCAATTGAAAGATGAGAAGTTTACACCCTGCTTGAAAAAGAAAATGACAATATACTGTGCTCTTATGACTCTCCAAAGGAATGCAGCAGCCGAAATTGCATTAAAATAAAAGGTTTTTTTCATATAAGGAAGGAGTTGGTTAGTTAAATGGCTTGTTTCATTATTTTAAAATTTTACTTGTATTTGAGAAAGTATCATTCAATTAGCAACTACTTGTCAAAATCTTTAAAATGTTAATAATCTCATGTCCTCCTTCATTGATATTAATACATGTATGTTTATAAGCGTCAGCAAATCAGTGTTGCCTAGAAATCCATAAATGTGGCTCTGTCTTGTTTTATGCTTATAGCGTTAACACATTGTGGCTCTTAAGATATTGCATTTTTGACTAAATTTTTTTAAAATGGCACTTCCTGTCATTAAAGTTGCGGAGGCCTGTGTGAAGGCAGAGAAGTTTGGGTAGGGGAGGAAGAAACAAAATGAAAATAGAATGGCAGTTAACATAAAAAGTAACTAAGAAATCTTTTATCAGCTTGTAAATAGTAATCAGGTTGACATATTGAGGACAGAGGGCTGGATTTTTTGAGAAGAGGTTCCCCTGCCGGGGCCGAATGTGGGCCCTGAGCAGGCGAGGGCAGGCAGCAGCCTGGGCAGCATTTTGTTGGCATCAGTCGAATAAAAGGCTGCCACTAGTAGCACTGTCCAATCAAGGATGGCTGCCTGCCCGAGCTGCTGGCACAATCAGAGGGCCATCAGCACGGCAGGCTCAACATCACTGCTGTTAAGAGATGGCCACTGCCAGGACTGCAAGAAGGAGTGGGCACCTCCATTCAGAGTCACCCTTGAAGACCATGCTGCAGACTGACAGGCAGGCTTCGGAGTAGGGGAGCATATTCCAGTGGGGGTGGCCTTTCCATGTGCCGTGGAATGATCATAAAGGAGCGCCACCCTCTGGAATCAGGTTGGGAGGCTGCCAGCGTTTACTTGGTGGTCTCTCCACATGGCAGCAATCCCTCCCAATGCTAATTAAATGCTGGTGGGGGCAGGAGTGGCTCTTGATTGGGCACCAATTTGGCGCAGTTGACTGGCTGGTGGGCAGACATGCTGCAGAGTATCCTGCCGCTGGTCATATGACACCACAGCAGGAAGATGTTGGTTGTCCCTCCTGAAGCCTTCTGCCTTAATGTCACCAGGAGAGGGCTGGTAAAATCCAGCCCACAAAAAGGTGACATATGCTTTGAGGTGCAGGGCAAGGCTTGAGTGCTCAGTAAGTACTTTGCATTGGATTTTATTAGGGAAGAGCATGCTGACAAAATATTGGGGGAAGTGGAGAGGTAGATGTAATGGATGGTGGTTGAAAATTGATGGGCATCGACCTGAAACATTAATATTGTTTCTGTCCCCAAGATACTGCTTGAGCTGCTGAGTATTTTTCAGCATCTTCTGTTTCTGTCTCATGGGGCAGGATTTTTCAGGCGGCATGCGGGGGTGGGCCTGACACGCTGACGTGTAAAATGACATGCGATAATGTCGGGCATGTGTCCCAATGTCAATGTGCTGAGTTGCGATGTTTTGCCCGGCAGGAGCGTCCCAGAGTCGGCTGCACACCCGTCCATGTGTAAATAGCCTATTAAGAAACTAATTAAGGTAATTGTAAACGCTGCCCATCCAACCTTACGGTTGGCGGGCAGGCGAAAAGGCCAAGCGGCCTTCGCGTTTTTTAGGAAACCTTGTCCACAAGTGGGATGAGGTTTCCTAAAGTTTTTATTAAATAAATTTTTTAAAATTTCTTTAAATATAAAAACATGTCCCATTTCATGTGACACAGTCGCATGAGGGGACATGTTTAAATAAATTTTTAAACCTTTTAATAATTTCAAAAACCCTTAATTACTTAAGGTAGTAAGTAATACCTAAGGCATTACTATCTCAGTATTCTTCAATGCTTCTATCAGGAAGTTCCCCTCCAAGTCACTCACTATCCTGACTTGGAAATATATCACCGTTCCTTCACTGCCGCTGGGTCAAAACCCTGGAGCTCCCTTCCTAACAGCACTGTGGGTGTACCTACACCATTGGATGGCAGCGGTTCAAGAAAGCAGCTCACCACCACCTTCTCGAGGGCAACTAGGGATGGGCAATAAATGCCAGCCCAGCCAGCGAAGCCCACATCCTATGAATGAATAAAAAAGTGGCCTCTTAACCTTTCCAGCTCCATTTAAAAATTAAATTTTCCAAAGTCTCTTTGTAACTGCAACTTTTCATACCCTAGTAAAAGTATGCTATTGCTTTTTCTGTCATTCTACAACGTAGTGCCCAAAATTAGGCATAATAGTCTTACGCCCATCACATGAAGCACTTGATCATTACTTAATGATCAACTTTCACTGGCGACTTAACATATACTTGGAAATTTTGAGGAGTACTCAGGCCATGTAATACTATTAACAAACATGTTAACTAATTTCTATGAAATTCTGTTCTCTGTATTTTACTGAAGATGTTAATTCATTTATCACAGCACAATTCTAACTTGAATGCGTTTGAAATCATTAATTCTAACTGTATATATTTACAGTGTGAGTTGAATACCTAGTCACACCTCTGATTCTTATTGTAAGAACACCAAATATAGTTGAACTTCCTGTCCATTAACTATGGATTTGCTGAAAGTCTAATCTAGCGATCCTATTATTTAGTGTTTCGAAATTACGAGGTATTTCTGTAAGAGTTCCCCAATTATTCACCGTAACTGCTGTGGATGATCAGTGGAAACCCTGGAGAAATTATATAAAAGTACTGGTACAGCATATAGCAATCATAGCTTCAAAATAATGTCAGTTTATGGATATGGTGACTGAATGTCCAAGCTTGAGTTTGTGAGATTCATAGTTTGTAGGGCAAGTAAAGGGCATAGGTTATGGGAACATGTAGCAAAATATCTTTGCACAAGTTAAGTATCTTGTGTTCAGGCATTTCTCCAATGAAAGCAGCTAAGGTCGGATTTAGCTGAACACATCTCCACCATGCTGGCTATTCCTTCCACCCCCATTCCCCTCCCTACCTACTTCCCTTCCTCACTCTGCATTGTGCAGATGAAGTTGACTCACTTTGGAGTTAGGAGGATATCATTATCCCAAATCTTTCTACAGCAGGCAAGTTATTTAATACACAAATTTCCCTTAAATATGGAAGTTTAAAGCAAGAGCTCTAAGTACGTTTACATAAAACGAAAGCTTCAGGAAAGTAAAAAAAAACCTGCTACGTGACCCTTACATTACTTACACTAATTCCAATAAAATTAAGTTAAGGAAATGTAGTTAGAAACATCTATGGGGAGAATTTTCTTCCCATCGGGTGGGCTGAGCAGGAGCAGGCAGGCGCACAGCCGATTACCGCCTAGAAACACTCCCTGTGCGGGCAGGGAGAGGACGACGAGTCGAGGCCTGCGCTCTTTCTCTGACTTTCCCTCCTTCCCCTGTCCACATGGAGCTGCCTCGGAGATTCATTTGATTGCGAAACATTGAGAAAAAGAATTTTTTAAAATTATTCACACATGTCCCCTCATGTGACAGTGAGCTGGGACATGTCTATCAATTTTAATAAAAAAATAACTTTATTCAAGTTATAAACCCTTCATGAAACCTCATCCTGCCCGTGGGTGAGGTTCCATGAAAAATGCAACAGCCGCTTGGGCTCTTCACCTGCCCGCCAGGTTGGACAGACAACCCTGACAAGTACTTCAGTTAGTTGATAAATGGCCTTACTAGGCCTTTGATAGTTCAGCGGGCACGTAGACAACTCCGGTGCGCGTCCCCGAACTGAAGATCGGAATGACACATGCCTGATATCACCACATGGCACTTTATGGGTCGGCGAGTGGCCAACCACCACCCCCCCCCCCGCACGCTGAGCAGAAGATTCTGCCCTATGGCTTTTGTAAACCCTAATTTGTACATGAAATTGGTGTGATCCACAATTCATCTTTTAGCCAAAGCTACATTTAGGTCACCTGTGTGATATTTTCTTTCCTGTTCC
Source organism: Carcharodon carcharias (assembly GCF_017639515.1). NCBI lineage: Eukaryota > Metazoa > Chordata > Chondrichthyes > Lamniformes > Lamnidae > Carcharodon > Carcharodon carcharias. Next base: position 138,766,247 of record NC_054469.1, on the reverse strand, counting down.
GGATGCACCCAGGAACACAGGGGTTTGTGTGCTCATCCATTACTGGATTAGAGAATGAATGGTAGGCCTAAGTGTCCAAGACGGGTGGGCTGGTGTGGTTGGTAGTGGAGTGGAGTGGAGTTTCACGGCAGGGAGGAGAGGTGAGGCCTGGTTGGGGTGGGGGGATGGGGGAGGCGGGTGTCTTGATGGAGAGGCTAGGGAGGAGGGTGCACCAGTGGGGCTGGGGGGTACCTGATGTGGAAAGGGGGTCCTTGAGGGTGGCACTCTCCCCACATTTCCTTCCTGAGGCCTGAGCAGGGTAATCTGCCTTGCTTGCTCCCTGCTCGTGAACTCCTCCTATCAGCCTCAAAATTGAGGCCAGACAAGAAGTGGCCAATTGGATCTCATTTGGGTTGAGTGCGGGCAGGCTGTCCTAGACCTTGTGTGCCCCACGTAAAATGGTGTGTAGATCAGGGGTGGGCAGGAGTTAAGCAGAAAGGCCACTTTGGAAATTTTTTTACAACACCCCTCTCCACACCCCACGCCCGGCCCCCTCTTTACCTCCCACCACCCCCGTGACCACTCTGCCTGCAAATCCTTCAGCGGAGGACTGTAACATTCGGCCCGGGTTTCAATGTGCTTTGCTCAGGGCTTACTATTCCCCTCTTTCAGATCCAACAATGTGTTTCATTCCCTGATGTGAAAAAGGACCTTTCTAAACTCCGCATCAGATCCCAGACTGCCATTGAAAAATGCCAAGGCGGATCAACTAGTATTTGTTTATACTGTTTAAGTTAAAATCTTTTAAATTTACATCCAAACATATCTAACGCAAATGTTAACCTTGCTTCCAGTCCAGTTTTAAATAAATCTAGTGAACTTAGTGTCATCTTGTCTCATTTGGTAATGCCCTTGCTTCTGAACAATAACCCACATTTGGGTTCAAGCTGCCCTCCAGGGTTCATCAACCTAGACTGACACCTCAGTGCATAGTATGAGGTGTTATATTAGAAGTGCCATCCCTTGGGGGAAGAAAAATAAAGAGAAACACATTTGCTTCAGGAGGATAAAAAAAGAAACCATGCACCATTCAAAGAAAGGCATAGCGTTCTTCCAGTGCTCTGGCCAACATTCTTCCTCGACGGCATCAAAAGCAGACGAAAATGGTTATTGATTCATTTGGTGTTTGTAAAATCTTGTTGGTGCCAAATTTGCCAACATAACAAACATAATAAATGTGACTGCCCTCAAAGTGGCAGGAATACAAAGAGGTGGAAATGGTGTTATAGTTGTACAGAGCCCATCTAGAGTACTACATTCAGCACTACATTTACTGCACCTCACGAATAATATAGTGGCTCTGGAGGGGTGCAGCCTAGATTCAGCAGAACGATACAGGACCTAAAAGGTTAACTCCTGAGGATAGGTTGCATAAACTGGGCTTGCATTCTTTTGGATATAAAAGATTAAGGGGTAAACTAATTGAGGTGTTTAAGATGATAGAAGGATTTGTTAGGTTACATAAAGAGAAACTGTTTCCTAGTGGGTCTTGCTCTGGTCTGCTAAAACTGCTCCCTAACCCAGAATCATCCTGGAATGCAAAGATAACATTCAGCATATTTTCTGTACTGCAGACTGTCTTTAAACCCTTTTCTCTTGTGTCCTCCACCCCCGCCTCCAACAACAGGTGCAAGGAGCTCATGAACTACTTTGTCTCTGGGGTCATCTGATCAGTTACCTCTACCACTTCCCTCCCTCCCCCTAGCCCACTGGGCCAAACACGAACTCTCAATTCTCTATCTTGACCCAAACCTGTACCTTTCTTTAGTTTCTCTTTTATCTCCCCTCATGCCCTCTCCTTGCTCATCTTGTCCAAGAGACCAACCTCCTGCTTTCTCGACCCTATTACCACTAAACTACCGACCATCCGGCTTCCTCTCCTGGCCCCCATGTTAGTTGATATTGTTAACCCATCCCTTTCCTCAGTACTGATCCCCTTCTTCAAATGTGCTGTCATTAACCCTCTCAAAAAAAACTTTCAACCCTCTGTCCTTGCAAACTATTACCTTATCTCCAAACCTCTCTTTACTCTTCAAATTCCTGTATTGTTGCCTCCCAAATTCATGCCCACCCTTCCCTGTTTATTTCTAGCTCCATAACATCACATGGTCCCACACCTACCTCAATTCAACTGTGCTGAAACCCGCATTCGTGCCTTTGTTACCTCTAGACTTGAATATTCCAATGTACTTCCAACTGGCCTCCTACATTCTACACTTGAGATCATCCAAAACTCTGCTGCTAGTGTCCTAATATGCACCAAGTCCCATTCGCCCATCACCCCTGTGCTCACTGACCTACATTAGTTCCCTTTAAGCAATGCCTGGAGTTTTAAAATTCTCGTCTTTGGTTTCAAATCCCTCCATGGCCTTGACCCTCCCTATCTTTGTAATCTCCTCCAGCCTGTAGTTTCTGAGATATCTGTATTCCTCTAATTCTGGCCTCTTGAGCATCCCTGATTTTAATCCTCCACCATTGGTGGCCTTACCTTTAGCTATCCATGCCCTTAGCTCAGGAATTCATCCTTAAACCTCTGCTTCTCACTAGCATGTTTTGCTTTTTTAAGACGCTCCTTAAAACCCATCTTTTTGATCAAGCTTTTAGTTGTTTGCTCCGTTATCTCCTTGAGTGACTTTATGTAGCTCCCACTAAGTGCCTTGGGACATTTTATTATGTTAAAGGTGCTATGTAAATACAAGTTGTAGTTGTACTGATTGACATGACATCCAGAACAAGGGACATAAGTTTAAAATTGGAACTTGGCTGTTTGGGGGTGAAGTCAGAAAACACTCCTCTGTCTCACACACACACATAGGGTAATAAAAATCTGCAACTCTCCAAACCACCCCCCCCCCCCCCCCCCAAAAAGCAGCTGAGGCTTGGTCACTTTAAAATTTCAAGACTGAGATTGATGGAGTTTTGTTAGGCTAGGGTATTAAGGATTACAGAAAAAAGGTGGATAGATGGAGTTGCGATACAGATCACCCGCAATCTAAAGTGATTCATTGTTATAAGATAATCTGGTTTATTTTTCACTTACAGGCACAGATTTTCTCATAGCTGATTTCACATTTTAACCCAAATTCAGCAAAAATAAAACTCTCAAATGAGAGTACCTGCTAATAAGCAAGTGTGCAGGAGCAATGTTCAGAGTGAGGCATCGCAAATGCTCAACTCCAAATTTTTAAGAAATCAATATTCATGAGCAAAAGTCAGAAATGAGAAATAGAAGCTGGAGTAGGTCTTTTGCTCGTTGCGCCTGCCCCACCATTCAATAAGGGCATTAATGATTTTCTACTTCCAGCAACTTCTTGTACTATCCCCATATCTGGTAATTATCTTAGTGTCCAAAAATCTATCGACACCCATCTTGAATATATTCAACAACTCAACATCCACAGCTCTTTAGGGTAGCCTTCGACCTGCAACCTCTACCATCTTGAAGGACAAGGGTAACAGATGCATGTGAACACCAGCTACCAGCTCCTCTCCAAGCCATACACCATTCTGACTTGGGACTATACACCATTCCTTCACTGTTGCTGGGTTAAAATCCTGGAATTCTCTCCCTAACAGCACTGTGTGTGTGACTGCAGTGGTTCAAGAAGGCAGCTCACTTTTCAAGGGCAATTAGGGATGGAAAACAAATGCTAGCCTAGCCAGTGACATCCACATCCTGTGAAAGAATAAAAAAATAGTTCCAAAGGTATGCAGCCATTTGAATGAGAAAATTTCTCTTCCATTCTAAGTAGTAAATCCATCATGTTGTAACTGTGACCACGTGTTCTCAATTCCCCAGGCAGGGAAACATTTTCTCAGGATCTACCCTGCCAAATCTCTTTTTTTTAAAAAGAAGTTATATGATTAAATTAGATCACTTCTCATTCTTCTAAACTCTCAGTCATAGGCCTTGTATGTATGTTTATTTTTAATTTTGTAAATATTTAATATATAGGCTGATAATATACAAGACAGCATCTGTAGGATTGCGTAAATGTAATGGTGTACCCCTGCAAGTACTGTTCCATGCTGGGCATGTGGATTGTCATATAGATGAGGCAGTAAAGTCAAACATTTTTCTTAAAAATTAAGATCAAATGGGGTCAATTTGACCTTGGGCAATTGTATAAAATGGGTGATTGCGAGAGATGTCAATTAGACTGCCTAATTACATTGAAGCTTTCTACTTATATAAAAAAATGTATTATTTTGTGAAGTGGGAGATGCTGGTGAGGCCCTATTTATTGCCTCTCCCTATTCAGGAGAAGGTAACAATAGCACTTCTCTTTGAACAGCTGCATTCCTTGTTTTGATAGTGCCTGCATAATGATGTTGGGTAGAGGATTCAAAGATATTGACCCAGTGACTATGGAGGCAAGGCTGCTGATTGAGTTAACTGTCCGACCTGGATGCTGTTGAGCACCTTGAATGTTGCTGCACCCATCCAGGTGAGGGGTGAGTTTTCCATTGCATTCTGGGTCTGAGTCTCATGGTGGAGAGCTTTTGAGAGATCAGGAGATGCTTATCATTAGAATCTAGCCCCTGCTCTGTTCTTGTAGCCATGGTGCTGATATTGTTGGCCCAGTTAACCTTCTGTTCTGGTTCAACCCCAAGTTGAACGCTAGGGGATTCGGCAATGGTGATGCTTTTGAAGGTCCAGGACAGATAGGTGAGCTTTTTCTTAATGAAAATGGTCTTTAACTGGCACTTGTGTGATGCATTTGCCTTCCATGATCATGATCCTGGCATCAAAATCAGATAGCGAACGGATGGGAATCGGCTCAATCTAAGATGACTCCAGGTAAAGAACAAGATCTCCAAGGAGGTGCTTTGTGATTCCCTATTTGCTGATGAATGTGCACTGTCTGCTGGTTCAGAGCTGGAGATGCAATGTAGCATGGTCTTGTTCTCAAGTGCACGTGACAACTTCAGCCTTGCGATCAGCACAAAGAAAACTGAAGTAATGTACCAGCCTGCTCCAGGAAAGCGTTATTTCGAGGAGACGGTTTCAATCCATGACCGGAGCCTATAGGCAGTGGATAAGTTTACATATCTCAGCAGCACACTCTCAAGCTATTTATATTTATGATGTGATATGTGAAAGAATTGCCAAAGCAAGCGTAGCCTTCGGCAGATTTCAAACATCAGCCTGGGAATGAAGAGGTGCAAGTCTGCCTACCAAACTGAAAGTCTATGGAGCAATGTCCCTGCCTACTGTGCTCTACTCATGTGAGACTTGGACTGTGTATCAGCACCATGCCAAGAAGCTCAACCACTTTCATTTGAGCTGGCTTCAGAAGATTCTAAAGATCAGATGGAAGGACAAAATAACAGACATTGAGATGTTCACCTGAGCTGGCATGCCAAGCATCTGCATCATATTGGGACAGTCACAACTGAGTTGGGCTGGTCATGTAGCCAGAATGCCTGACCAAATGCTCACCAAAGTGAATCTTCTATGGCGAGTCTGGGATGCATGCTCATAGCTGTCAAAGGATGCACTACAAGGGTACTTTGAAGGCTTCGAATCCTGGGAGAAGCTCACCCAGGATCGCTGCACCTGGTACAACCAAATCAAAAATGCTGTGCTCCTTCAAAAGCAAGTGCTTATCAGAGGCAGAGAGAAAACTCAAGGAGGGGAATCCCAAGCCAGCAACTTGTACAAAACTCAATCATCTACAGTTTCTTTTATATTTGCAGCAGAACCTTCCGGGCACAGATCAGCCATAGCAGTCACCTACATACCCACCAGAACTTTAAACACTCCAAATTATGTACATGGCTGTCTTCACCTCAAACAAGGAAGGAAGGATGCAATATATATGGTATTTGCGATTTGCCAGCCAAAGCCTGAATGTTTTCAGGCTCTTTCTATAGGTTGGCATGGGGTAGAAGAGTTCTGAATGTAGCTCATCACGTTGGAATTGCCCACTTCTAACCTTGTGCTAGAAGGAAGATTATTGATGAGACAGCTAATGAGGATTGGGGTAAGGATGATTTCCTGAGGACCTCCTGTAAGTACTACCCTGAGGCTGTAATGTCTGGATGTGACAGCCACAGCCATCTTCCTTTGTAACAGTTATGACTTCAAGCAACAGAAGATTTTCCACTTAAACACCAATTGATCTGTGTTTTACAAGGAGTGCCTGGTGCTGGTGTCAGTCAAAGCTTCCTTGATGTCACTTGAGGTTCAAAAGTAGCTACACTTTAGAGAACAAGATAGAATTTTCCACTTTCTTGTTTTGCTTAGGCCAAACAGTTTCAGGGTAATTTTACAAAATCTGATGACAAACAAAAATCTCAGGGTTGTTCTCTTGGCTGGTGAGGCTGTGTTCCGTGAGCAAAACTGGCTCTTGTTATAATTATGTTTGCTGAAGGCAACATTTTCCCCCTGTAGTGGGGGAGGGAAGTGCAGGAGTGGGCGCAGATGTGCATGTTTCCGATCGGTGCCATTTTACATGGATGGGCCAATTAAAACCCAGTCAGCGTGAAGTCTGCCAGGAAGCGCCATGAACTCCCTTTGCGGGCTGGGGGGAGATTCCCTCAGCCAGGAGTGCGCTCTTTTGCGCATGCTCATGAAAATGCTGCCTCGGAGATTGGCTCTGATTTAAAACTTTCAATAAAGGTGATTTTTTTTTTTAAATTCCCTGCCATGTCCCCTCATGTGACACTGTCACATGAGTTGGGACATGTCCATAACTTTTATTTAAACATCTAATAAAAATTTAAATACCCTCATGAAACCTCATCCCGCCCATGGATGAGGCTTCATGTTTTTTCAGAAGCCCGCCTGGGCTCCCGGTCTGCCCGCCAACCTTAAGGTTGGACAGGCAGGCCCATCAATTGTGTTAATTAGTTTTTTAATGACCTTAATAGGCTGTTGATAGTTCGGCGAGCGCGCAGTCGATTTGGCTGCGTGCCTGCAGAACTGAAAATCTAAATGACACGGGGTGACGCTGGGACGCTTGCCCGACATATCCCCGTGTCATTTTACGCATCGGCGAGCGGGCCCTGCCCTCGCTTGCCGACTGGAAGATGCTGCCCCAAGTCTTGAACGTGCCTTAAAATCAATCTTGGCTTGATAAACACAACTATCAGCAAACAGCACATCTCTGTAATTAACTGCAAACAATACATGCAGTGAATGCTCAGATTAAGAATATCTTGGTTTAATCAGCACTATTATTTAATGGAACTGTTCAGTCAAACTGTTTAAACAAATTAAAACTCTGTTTAAAGTAGGGAACAAATGAATATCTCGCCAACATACTATGCAATTGTATTGCAAGTAATATTGCAAACAGTAATTTTTAAGCTCAAAAAAATTCCTCAAAGCAATATTAGAATTACTTTGAATTTATTAGATTTTCTGGTGCCAACAAGATAACTGTCACAATATAGTTAAATTTTGCTTATATTTCATGTTAAACATTTTTTCCCATGAAGAGGTTACTGAATTACATTCAAAATAGTTCAACCACATAGTTAACCATATGTCCGTAATACTTACTACATTTAAAAAAAACCATGATCATATAAGTCATACCTTTCCTTGGTCTACAGCTGTTTTCAAATTAATTCCTATTATAATTTGAATGTGAAAGACTCATGTCATACCTGCTTCATGCTTAAAGCAGCCAGCTTGTGCTTACCAATTTTTTGTTGTCAAAAAACATGAAAGACAGGTATGATGATAGCAGAGGCCTTTCAGATGTTCTGCATGAAAATGAACCTATGTCAAGAAGGATGACTGTAGGAGCTAATAGGTGAAATCATCTGTTTTAAATTAACAACTGCTGTTTTTATTGCTTCGGGGTATGCGACAAAACTCTTCTGTCTGAACGGACAGATTTCTTTTAGTCATGATGATAATGCTTTAATGAAGCATAAGGACAGATAACAAAATGGCACAAAAAAGATAGACATCTGATGTGATTTGTGGCTGGCCAAAGAAAACAATATTGCCATGTTGAGCAGAGCTTAAACAACAAAACAGCATTTTCAAAACAGCAAATACTGCTTCATTTTATAATGTAATTTTTGTTGTTGGCTCTATTATACTCTTATAAATGTAAGCACAGTCCTTGCTTGCACGTTGCCACCACCTTTGTTTTCACTGAGTTCTAGATAAATATTCGTAACCTTATTTCAACTTTCCAGTCACTTCCTAACCATTTACAGAATGAAGTAATAGGCCTCTCGGATTGTTCAATGTGGGGTCTTGGCAGGGCATATAAACAGGCCTTTTGCAACCAGTGTCAAAGCCATTTAAAAAGAATTGGCAGTACAGTGTCCCCATTAATTTCTGCATGTCACATGCTGTCATGCAAGTTACACCAGAGGAAATGACCGTTAAAATGTATGGTTACAGCATTTGATGACCCCCCCCACCCCAACCCCACAACTCCAGACGTTCGCCCTTAGGTTAAAAAAAGTGGATACAATTAGCTGCTATCCACAAACAGCTGCAGGAAAAAAGGGCCTGTTGCTGGGGCCTCAGTACAAGGCTGAAGTTTAAATGCATCTGGCCTGGGAGCAGCAGTTTAGGATATGAGCTTTTCAATTGTTTAACTGTTAAGGCCAGGGCAAAAAAATATTTTGTTACTCGGGCTCTTCTAATCCTAATATTCAACACGTTTTCTTTTTGAAATTGTATCGTCTTGGAGGAGCATGACCTTATAAAATAACCCAGATAAGATACGGTTTTGTTTGCTGACAAGCCAAAAAAACAATAATTTGCTCACGGATGAGCTAATGTGAAGAGTTACAATAATGTTTCCTCATAACAAAAATTGTGGATTTTGCATGCAATGTCTGAGAGTGGGCATTTAAGTTCAAAATGCAAGGAGACAGGATCTCAAATCCACTAAATGAGTGTATGGGATTAAAATGAACTTTATTTTCTCTTCACTTTTCATTTTCCCCACAAAAACTCACCATAATGTTTCAATAAATATTAATTTGTATTTGCAGAGTGCCTCACAAAATATTCATTAAAAATAAATGTGTTTCATACATTGAAGCAACCAAAGACAGCATTGGGCTCATTTTGAAGGTTGCCTTTGGATTTCTTTATACTTGTAAAATTTCTGTTTACCTGGAAGCACTGTTTTGCTAATATTCTGCCCGTGAACAGCGACAGAAATACAAATGGTGATGGGGCAGCTACTGCTGACCAGTAAAGCACTTGTGCTGCAAAATTAATTGAGTAATGAAGTTTGAAAACCGTAATGGCAGGTTCACTTTTTAGTTGGATACAGTGTGGTTTTTACATTATGTACAGCACCTTGGGGATAAATCTTTCCATTGGATTAAAAAACAATTTGACATTTTTTTGAGATATTTGCCTTTTTGCACATTTATCTTTGTAGGTTCACTACATATGCAGCATAAGACCAGCCAAACCAGTATGAATTAGTGTTCTGCCTTAGGTGAATTGATTTTGCACTAAATGTGGTATAACAACAGGCTTGAAACTAACTCTTAAAGTTCCATAAGTTCTGAGTAGTCTGCTGAAGCTCTCTTAAGTTCCTACTTCCTACAGGAGAATGACAGAAAATAGATTCTTTATTTTTGTTACGTTTTGATGCTGATTATTAAATGTATATGCTAATGGGGCTGGGCTTTGCCCCAGAATGAGTACAATACAGAAGTTCCATCTGGGAATTTAAAGGTAAAATGACTCTTCTGAAGGTCAAGAATTGTTCCAAGATGGCATGCTGACGATGATAGATTGGAAATAAGTTATCACTGATAGACTTGATAACCTAGAACCTGAGCCAGATATACCTTGCAGTACCTCCAGGGCACTGTTGATGGTCAGACAACCTGGCTTATTATGAGGAACTGAGGAGAAAACTGTCGCTAAGAACTACGATTCATTTGACAGATTCCCTAGCCTTAGTCAGGTAAACCATATATTAAATGTACGTTACACTGCCCCAGCATTATAGCCCCAACTCAACTTCATTCTTCTCCTCTCCAACACTTGCAATCTTCCTGAGCTGCAATGGAATGAATGGATGAATATTCTGCTCCTGAAAATGAAGGGTTTCAGTGCTGTGGAACATTTTCATACTCTCATCACTCACTGGCAACATTAAGCTTTCCAAAGCCATATGTAAAGCAGATACAGAACGAATGTCACTATACCCGTAGTCCACAGTCATGGGCTGGGTTTTATGTGGAGATGTATTCCCTGCCCCTCCTGATGGAAAAGTTGTCCTTGAGCCCGCTGACTTAGAATCCGGCTGTCCCTCAGTAGTGATACTCTAGGGGCAGCCTTAATTGATTCAGAGTGGGCTGGGTGGATTTTTAGAGGCCAGGGGTGATTGTACCACCCCCCAAATATTGGGAGGTGCCTTGGATGGACACAGGGTACCCTGCCAAAGAAGGTTGCTCCCCCCTTCTTGCCTGATAGTAGCCCATGCAGTGAAAGCTTCTGGGCTTCCTGCTTGCCTCTGCCTTCCCCTTCCATTTGTAAAATAATAGTGGAGGTGGAATGAGGTCATTAATTGGCCACTTAAGGGCCTCCAGCCCACCATAATTGGGGGACATGTCGGGTGTGGGTGGGGAAGTGGTGGGAAGGCTATCCGTTTTATTTTACGAGCCCCCTCTTGCCTTCAAATGTGCTGGAGGGGGTGCTGTAAAATCCAGCCCATTTCTCTGAATGTGTTGATAAGGTAGAATTCAGATTGATGCTTGTGCTACAAAAGTTTTGTTTTGGAGAAAGGAAAAGAATGGAACCATTGGTATTGGATGACACCAGTTTAAAACAAATTGATGTTGCTTAGTGCTCAGTACCAATACATATCAAGAGGATGCTCAGTCTCTGTGTCTTCTCTGCAATCTGAGAAAAGTGTCACCTTTCAGTCCCAGGTAATAGACTAGTGTGACATTTACATTTCCCAACAGTGTCTGAGTGACATTTCCCAATTAGTGCTGAGTTATGGCTGCTTTGTCCAATGGGCTTGGATCCAAAAAGAACTGGAATGACTCAACCCAAAACTTTCATTTAGGACTGCTGAACAGCTGTTACAAAAAAAAATTGTTTCAATTTTTCTAATTTGTATTCAAATACAGTTTCCAGAGGACCATCTATGAATCTCATTTTAAAAATCCAGAAAACAGAAATGAATATGTCATGATGAATGTAGCCTATAGGTTAAATATGTAACTATTCTGGTACAGCATGTGAAAAAGCATGCAGCTTATCGGTTTGCTTTGACTACTTGTAATGTTTATAGTACAATGTCTTGGAAATACTCTATGCAGCACACCAATGGATTGAAATCATGCAGTGCAGTATTAATAAATATATGAAATACCTCTGCTGTTTTATCAAAATATTTATTTTCAAAGGGCTAATGCCTTTATTAAAGTAATGTTCGAAAAAATTCATACATGTCCATTATTAATATTGTGCTTATGTAGGATAATTTCAACCCAGAGAAATATTAAGCAAACATATCATCGCACATTGGTTACATTTATAGGACGGTGTTGGTTTGGTCCATTGCCTGTATTTTTTGCTTTTGGGATTATTACTAAAATTTAGATAGTAACTGTTATGCAAAAGTAAACTCCCCTCTTGACCTACTGAATTTCTGTATAAGTTACAACTTTTCCAAAACTCCACTCTCCACATCTTATCCCACACTAAGGGCCCAATGTTAACTTAGTGAATGGGTTTTGAGCGAGTCATAATCTCCTCCTAAGCCCTACTCCCTTTTTACTCCTGTTCTCAGCAACTTCCATGGGCTCCCAAAAAAAAAATCAAATTCTTAGCTGACATTCATAAATTACTTGTCCCTTCCCTTTTTCTGCACACTTCTTCAGCCCTACCTGCCAACTTCAACTCCTGCTCTTCTGATTCTGGCTTTATTTGCGTGCTCTTCTCCTCTGCTGCATCCTTGGTGACGCAGAGTCTTCAGCTGTCTCGGCCTTATGCTGCAGAACATTCCCTAAACCCCCAGTAATTTTCTCCCATCCTTAAATAGTTTCCACAAAAAGTTCCTATTTGACCATCCTTTTGGTCATCTCCCCTAACTTTTCTCCCCTTTCTATTTGTTTTCATCGCATTGAAATCCCTTGTGACCTTTCAGTATGTTAAAGATGTACCTAGAACAGTCACTGAGGTGTACATTTGAATTTATAATTGATAAATGGCAACAATAAACCAAAATTGTATCAATAAATTTGAGCTGAATAATTGATTTCCTGGTATTTAGCTAAAAATTATGTTTCTGTAACTCTTTGTTTCTGTAATTCTTTGTTTCTGGTTTCAGATGATCAGCTTTATTAGATCAGACAGCTTTTTACTACCAGAACATAGATGCCCTGACCTGAGACTCGTTGATACAAAGCTGGCTGTTTCTATATGAAGCAGCCTGAGCATTAGGATAGTTAATTCCATGTTTTAGTAGTTAACTAAAGGTTACTTAGTCATTATTTCTTTTATCTCTGACATAATCAGTCAGATGGGAAAAACATAATAATGCCAGAGGCTTTAAACTTATAAGAATAATAGTATTAATAATCCCTTCCTGTTTAAAGCTTTGTGTTTCAAATAGTAATAAACACACAGAGGAGCAGATGACCTCAAGTTGGACTTTGTTTAACATTGTCCTCCTGGGTATTAATACTTTTCCATGCCTGCTGACAGAACAATTATTTCCTGAGTGGCTAACTAGGCTTCTTTCCTAACAAATGCTTCCATTTTCTAAGAGGCATGGCTCTGTATGTAATTCTATGAAGAATAAACAATGCCTGGGAGTATATAATGTTGCCGTAGCAAATCCAAGAAATTTGGATGATATGATAAACGTAAAGAGTGGAGCTGGAACGGCTTACAGAGATCCTGAGAAGGTGTTGCAGCATTGATCATATTCCCAAGGATTGTGCTTTTTTTAAATATCCTCAATAGATGGTTGATACATAAATTACTGCCTACAAATTGTGTTGATCCAATATTGTTTTCTCATCACACTATGCAGAGTCTGTTTAAGAACTTGAGTTTAAAAGCAACTGACCTGAGTTCAAATTGATTTATTCGAAGAGGAGAGTCCACCTCCAGGGGAATAATCTCTTACTGCTTTAACATTGCACCAGCTACAGTATAACTGTAATTGGAACAGAGCCAACTTTTTAAGCGCTAAAATTAAAACCAGGTGGTTTGTTGGCCCACTCTTAAAGTTTCTAAAGTTAACAGTAATAAAATGCTGAAAGGGATAGGCCGACCATTAATAATGTTAAAAGCTTCACCAGCATTTGCATACCAGTGAGTGGAGCTCTGCACATGTATTTAAGCACATAGGCACAGAAATCTGTATCACTATTGTAGAGAGTGGAGTGAGCAGGGCCCTGCCAGTCTTTCTAAGCAGATATCACTCCCCTGTAGTTAATGAGGCAAGAGTTACAATACATCAGCTGAGAAAGAAATGGATTCTCCTGAGGGATGTTGCATTTTTTACAAAGATTTATTAAACTTACTCTTTTTATCATACCTTGCTCGAAGATTACCCTGTATGGTGTTCAATCAAATTTGTTTAAAATGCATCATATTTTCTATTCTAATAGCGTGGCATTGTTCTATAGATACACAATTTTCTGCTATAAGTGTCTGTGAGTGAAATTGGACTTTGGCAGTGGTGCAACATGGATGGTGGTGAATCAGCAGCCTTGGGATGCTGTTTTACAACCAGCTCAATTTTTCTTTTCCACTGATTTCAATGGGTGGACTGTATATTGGGGTGATACTCTGCTACTGCCAAAAACCAAATTCCCCCTGTCTTTATCTTATTTATCCAAAACATGTTTCCCTTTTTGAAGAGTATTTGTTCTTCGGGTTTTTTTCTATTTTGTTATCAATTCCAGCAATGGTCCTATTGACTGAGAGGTGAGATGGGCAATCCCTTTGCAGGCTTCTTCCAACTCTGATGACTCTTTCTCTATTCTTCATTCATTCTTGCTGCTCAATGATTCTCTGAAGGAATATATCTGAATGGAGCTCATGAATCTATTCAAGTTAGTACCCTTAATGGCTACAACGCTACTTCTTTTATCAACATTTTTGACTTTGCATTCTTTCCTGAACTGAAACGGAACGTTCAGATCTCTTTGATGTCAAAGTTTCCTTCAAAAATCTTGGTTTCCTCCAGTGTGCCTGTTATTTATTTCCCATCATTAGCTCTTTATTTTCTATAAAACCAAACTCTATCCAGGGTTTGAATTCTGCTTCCATATCTGTTGATGTTCTTTAGCATCTTTCTTCTATATGTGAGTTGAATATAAGAGAAACCTTTTTCATCTCTGTCCTCCAACAACAGCTTGTATTTGTGTAGCACCCAAAATGTCTCAAGGCACTTCACAGGAGAGCTATAAAACAAATCTGACACCAAGCCACGTAAGGAGATTAGGGCAGATGACAAGAAGCTTTGTCGAAGAAGTAGGTTTTAAAGAGCAGCTCAAAGGAGGAAAGAGAGTTAGAGAGTCGGAGAGGTGTAGGGAAGGAATTCCAGAGCTTGGGGCCTAGGCAGCTGAAGGAGCAGCCACCAACAGTTGAGCGAATAAAATCGGGGATACTCGATATTAGAATTAAAGCAGTGTAGATATCTCAAAGGATTGTGGGTCTGGAGGAGATTACAGAAATTTTAGAGTGGTGAGGTCATGAAGGGATTTGAAAACAAGGATGAGAATTTTAAAATTGATGAGTTGATTAACTGGGAGCAAATGTAGGTCCTTGGGCACAGGGATGATTGATAAACAGAGCTTGGTGTGCGTTAGTACATGGACAGCAGAAGTATGGCAGATCTCAAACTTATGGAGAGAAAAACATGACTATTCCAATGCAGTGCTTGCCAAGTTAAGAGGTAACAAAGGCACGAATGAGGGTTTCACCAGGAGATGAACTGAGGCAGGTGGAGAATCGGGCGATGAAACGACAATTAAAATAGTCAGTCTTAGTGGTGGTGCAGATATGTGGTTAGAAGCTCATCTCGGGGTAAAATATAACACAGATTTTAAACAGTCTGGTTCAGCCTCAGATATTTGCCAGGGAGAGGTATGAATCAGTGGCTAGGGAAAGAAGTTTATGACAGTGACTGAAGACAATGATTTCTGTCTTCCCAATATTTAATTGGAGGAAATTTCTGCTTAACTGGTACTGGATGTTTGACAAGCATCTGACAATTGAGAGACAGTGTTGTTGTGGGGGGCGGGGGAGATGTGGGTGATGGGCAGAGGTTGAAAGTGGTGGTAATGAGGTACAGCTGGGTATTAGCAATATATATGAGGAAACTGATGCTGTGTTTTTGGATGATGCAACTGAGGAACAGCATATGGATGACAAATAGGAGGGGACCAAGGCTAAATCATTTAAGAAACAAGGGGAGTGGCAAGAGAAGCCATTGCAGGTGTTAGTCTGATTACGCTTATATAGATAAGAATGGAATCAGGCAAGTACAATCCCACCCAGCAGGAAGGCAGTGGAGAGGCATTTCAGGAGGATAGAGTGGTCAACTATGTTAAAGGCTGCAGACAAGTCAAGAGGATGAGGGAGAATTGTTTACTTTTGACATAGTCACATGGGATGTCATTTGTCCAACCCCTTTCTCATCTATCGCTAGCTTATCTCTGTAATTGTGGTCAGTGTTCATGCCAACTCTTCCTCACTTGGTACTTGTAACCTATAAATATGACATATTAAAAGAAACATTGACTAAGGATTTTCCACTTGATGGTAGAGTATTGGCATTGCTGTACTTCTGTCTGCCCCAGACCTGACCCATTTTCCAGGGTCATGCTCAATTAACATGTCATGCAGCTCTACCCAAGATTCCATCTGTCATCAGTGATAGCTTGGAAGTCCAGCAGTGCTGCAGAATCTGCAGATCCAAAAAGAGACTTCAAAGACAGAAACATTCCAAAAGTGACCCAGACTAAGGTCTTCAGCAACTTAGTCTCTGGAACTGACTGGGAGGAGAGAAGGCTGTTGCAAGGTAGTCTCCTTAAATTTGGTGATTTCCTGTGACCTATTGCATTGTTCCCTTTGGCATACATACAAAGTTGCAGGTTGCAGATAGAAGGCAAATCCGCAAGATTGTGGTGGGTCTTACCATGTTAATTGTCCAGCATCCTTTGCCACAATTATACCCAATTTCCAGTGAGATTGTTGAAGGTGAATTTCCCATTATATCTCTAATATGCTGAAACTAAAGTTTTCTTCTGGCCATGTAAAACATGAAGGGCAGAATCTCCTGTTCTCACTGGTAGCGAGCTTGGAGGTGGGAAGGGCATTTACTTAAGCGGGATGCTGATGTATCTGAATCCTGTTGCCTTTCTGCCTCCACCAGTTTTGGGTGGTAAGGCCCATGGTCGACCTGCCTGCCTCGCCATCAGTTGAGGCCCTTGAGTGGCCAAGTAATGGATACTTAAAGGCCTCATCCCACTGCCACTGGAATTAAACCAGCTACAAGTGGCCCTGTTGCCATGTGGCATGCACAACAGGTGAACCTGATTGAGCCACTTTCACCTGGTGGGATGGGGGGGGGAGAGTGTCCCTCGTGACTGGACATTTGTAAGGCAGGAGCCTGCTGAGAGCCTGTGATTTGGACCACCCTGCCCCTTTGCTCGCAACTCCCACCCTACGAACCCCCCCCCCCCCCCCACCCCCAGGCATTACTTCATTACTTTCCTGTAGCCTGGGTCCTCCACAGTCACTGGACTTCAGAAGGTGTCCTTCTGGCAGCAGGCGCGGCCTTCGCAGTGGCGCTGCTGATAGTAAGAGTGATTGGCCTTTTGACTGTTTCAAGCTCAAAAACTGTGGTCCTTCTTAGTGAATGACTTTATTAAACTGATTGTAAGATGGCTGCTTGCAGATAGAGCCCCTCATGGCAGAGGTCACATGAGTACAGCAAGTGAGATAGAGCATGAAGTAATGTTGCATTTCAAAACCCAAACATGGCTGGCAGCTCTCACTAGGTGGGTCTTCCGCCTTAATTCCTGGGGACGTCCCACCGGTGGCTTCGCCTCTACCTGGTTGGTGTGTGGTTTTGACGTCCTTCTTGAAAAGAAGCACTGCAGGCCTCTAACCAGCTCTCCAGCTGGCAAGCAAGACTCCTGATGCCACAACAAGCTTTCTCCCAAAGTCTTGACCTCTCTCAGCCATTTTTCTTTTCCTTCAAACTTAAGCTTTTTCAAATTAACTTACTTGGTATCACCTTATGATTATTTCCTGGTTTATTTCAGCTTTCCTCTACTCTTTTTAGCCTTAGAGTTAATCTGTGCTTAGCCTTTCATCTTTGATCTCCCAAATTTAAAAAATAACCCAGTGTGTACACGATGCACAAGTGCACTGCCTGCATAACTTTATTGGCAGCCAATTTTCCAATTAATATCCAGATTATGTGGCCAGACATTTTTGCCAATCGTTTATGTATTCCATTGTTACGATCAAGTCAAGGATCGTTAACATTTAAAGAGAAATCCCAACACTTTGTTTTAACCAATAAACCATGCCACATGATTTCACACCTTTTAAACAAAACACAAATTTTTTATTGAACAAATTAAACAAAGCAAACCTGATTAAGTTAGCTCTATGGCTAATACCCACATTTGTCAGGCCCTTCTTACTTTCTCCAAGAATTCTCTTATAAGTTACAATATCTTAAAGTAATTTACTTCTATAGGGAACAACCATAAGTATGCCACAATCCTCTGGAAACTATCTTTTAATTCTCCTCAGTTCCAGCTGTTCTCAGAGGTGAGACTTTCATTTAGCACATCTTGACTGGATGCTTCAGTCCCTTATCCTTGTGGCTTTTCTAAAGCTTCCAAGCTAATCTGATTTCCTTGCCACAAGACTCAGTGATGACCACTTTAAATCTATCCGCTCGTTTCAAACTAGACAATCTTCTGCTTCTGTACCCTCTTTTTTTATTCATTTACAGGATGTGGGTGTCGTTGGCTAGGCCAGCAGTTATTGCCCATCCCTAATTGCACCCTTGAACCGCTACAGTCCATGTGGTGTAGATACACCCACAGTGCTGTTAGGGAGGGAAACTGAGATTAAGACTCTCTCATTGTACAGGGTGATTGATGAAGTTTGTTTTTGCTCTTCTTACAGTGCTAGGTCTAACTAACTGTCACCTACTTCGGCTATTTTGTCCCAGCTGCAAACTGTACACCCCAGGTACACTCTGCAACCACTGAGCTTGTATGACTCTGTGTTCCTTTTATATAGCCTCAACCAGTTTTAGTCTGCCCAGCAGTTTTGGTTTCCAAATCTCAGGTGCAGTTTTTGTTTCCTTAGAAACCAGGAGGGTCAGTTTCCTTTTCATGTTTCCCTTTTCTGTTTCCATTCTCAATTTCTATTTTCGGCTAGATCATTTGTTGTTTAAGTTCCTGCTGTTTTATAGTTCTATCTCTTCTACTCTGACCTTTTAATTGTATTAATCTCCCAGCTTTTTTATGTTGCATTTGCCCTATTTTCTCTACAGCTAGAACTTTAATTCTTTAAACTAAAAGTTATATTCTAAAACAGATGAACCATGAACTAGCTATTCACAACACCAATTACAATTCTGCTGTGACTTTAAACAATGGCACATGTCACATTATGAAGCTAATCATTCAAATCTCAGGAGGTGTTATGAAAAACTAACCAGATGTTTTGACAGAGCAGCATATAAAAGGAGGAAGAGTGGGTGTACAATACAATAATGCAAGGTTATCGTAGTTTAGTTCAGTAATAAAAGGGTGCAGCTGTTATTCAGTAGCGAATGGGTGTAACTGTTTAGTTCAACAATAAGGTGTGGTTGAATAAGACAGTAAGACAGTAATGATTTATTAGAAATATTTTGATAAAACTATTATTTTAGGAGATTTGATTCGTCTTTTTAGTCAGTTCTTTTCTCTAATTTCAGTTTTTTAAAGATTCTATTAGCATTTTCTGTATCACCAATAAAGTATCGGTGAATAGTTCCAATGATGTAACCAAGTGCTTTTATTTTAATCGGACTTAGTCTATTTCTGGAAATAATTGCTGCCCTCTGTCATTAAACGACTGACTTTGGTGCCATTGCTTATAACAACTTCAACAACAACTTATATAGTGCCTTTAACATAATGAAACATCCCAAGGTACTTCACAGGAGCATTATGAAACAAGGTATGACACCAACCCACATAAGGGGATTTTAGGACAGATGACCAAAAGCTTGGTCAAAGAAGTATGTTTTCAGAAATATCTTAAAAGAAGAAGGCAAGGTAATGAGGCAGAGAGATGTAGTGAGGGAATTCCAGGGCTTGGGACATAGGCAGTTCGGAGGCGCTTCTACCAATGGTGGAGCAATTATAATTGAGAATGCAAGAGAGGGCAGAATTAGAGGAGCATGTATATCTCAGATGGCTGTGGGGTAGAGATAGGGAGGGGTATGACGATGGAAGGATTTGAAAACAGGGATGAGAATTTTTAAATCAAGTTGCTGTTTGACGAGGAGCTAATGTAAGTCAGTGAGCACAGAGTTGATAGGGAAACCAGACTTGCTGTGAGCTAAGACATGGGCATTAGTTTTATATAACCTCAAGTTTACAGAGGTGGGAAAGCAGCCAGGAGTGTGTTGGAATAGTTGAGTCTAGAGGAAACAAAGGCATGGACAAGGATTTCAACAGCAGATGAGCTGAGATAGGGTGAAATTGTGCTTTAGGTTGTGAAAATAGGTGACCTTCATGTGAATATGAAGTTGGAAGTGCATCTCAGGGTCAATTGTGACATATAAACTGAGACGAATTGGAAGTGAACTTTTCTGGCCTCATGATGGTGGGCTTGGAGGCAAGGGAGCCTCCTCCGGAGACCTTTTCCAGGGGCAGTTGAAAGTGGGTCAGCTGCCCGCTTCACGGAGGCAAGCAGCTAATTACTCTGGTTAAGGCCCCATTATGGGGTGATTTTGCAGCTTCTCTGTCATTCTGTCACCAGCAGAGTAACCCCCCTCCAACCCCCCTAACCCCACCCGCACAACATGCAAGACAGCTTCCTTGCAGCAGGCCGCCATTAGAACCACAGGGTTGACAGGGCTATGAGCATTACAATCTCTGCCAAACCCAACCCCACCATCCCTATAGATCTGCTATCCTGGATATTATTTATTTCTTCACTGCATTGCAGGTCAGTGAGGGCACCTTCATGTTGAAGTGCCTTGTGGACACTGACCTGCCTCAGCAGTGCACCCTTCCTCATGGGGCTGCCGAGGCTCCAGAACAGCCAACCCTCTGGGAGAGGTTGCCTAATATACTTAATAGTAGAGCAAATGAAGAGGCAGCAAATTAGGAGGGCGCCTCCTGGAAGGTTGCTGAGCTAGTCTCGCACCAGCAAATGCGGGCTTAAAACTCCATTTGGTCACAATGTTGGGGGTCCCAAAGCCCATGGCAAAATCTAGCCCATAGTGTTAAAACTATTGGAAAGTGACCTTAGTCATGGAAAGACAGTTCATAGAAACAACAAACTTGCATTTGTCAAAGCACTTCATCACATCCTCAGTATGTTCCAAAGGACTTTTAAAAAATGGATTATTTCTGACTATTATTGTGTAGGCAAACTTCCAGCTAATTTACACATAGTAAGGTCCCGTAAACAGCAAAAGATCCAATGGCCAAATAATTTGTCTTGCTATTGTTGATTGGGGAGGGTTCATGGAAGAAGTTCCTGCTTTTCTTCAAAATGAACCAGGTGGAAGTTTATTTTTTGCAATGAGTTCTTATAAACCGGAACGTATTGCCTGAAAAGATGATGAAGCACTTTCAAAAGGGAATTGGATAAATAGCTGAAAGCAAAAAATAAATGCAGAGTTATGGGAAAAGAACAGGGGAATTGGGACTAACTGGATAGCAAAGAGCTGGCACAGGTAAGATGGGTCAAATGGCATTCTTTTGTTGGGTATGATTCTTTGAATGGAGCCTTGTATCTCCTTGACTGGCAGAGCTTATTTTTAATGTTGCATCCAAAGGCAACATCTCCAACATCATTCGCCTACATTATATCCTCAAAAGGGACTTGAACTGGCGTCAGTTTGACTTGGAAATTAACAGTTACGAGGGACAAGCTTCTACATAGGAATAAATGTTTCATTTGTAAGGAGTAGCTTTATAACAAGGTACTAAGCACTGGAACAAGGCCATTTGTTCTCTCAGATACTTTTGATGGTTATGCATGGTGAGGTTCCTGCTATAAAGGGATGGTAGAATGATGGGAAAGTGTGGTTCTAATTTGACAAAATTTGACACCATAGAACCATAGGTTACTGCACAGAAGGAGGCCATTTGGCCCATCTTGTCCATGCCACTCCGAGGACACGTGGTTGCATTTTCTAATCCCACCTTCCTGCACCCGGCCCGTAGCCCCGCAGCCTACAGTACTTTAGGTGCAGATCCAGGTACTTCTTAAAAGAGTTTAAAGTTTCTACCTCTACCACCAACTTGGGCAGCAAATTCCAGACACCCACTACTCTCTGCGTAAAAAAAGTTCTTCCTCATGTCCCCCCTACACCTTCTGCCACTTATCTTGAATCTATGTCCCCTGGTTCTAGAATTCTCCATCAAGGGAAAGAATTTTATCCTGTCCACTCTATCTATTCCCCTCATAATCTTGTACACCTCAATCAAGTCACCTCTCAGTCTTCTTTGTTCTAAAGAAAATAACCCCAACCTATCCAGTCTCTCCTCATAGCTACACTTTTCTAACCCTGGCAGCATTCTTCTGAACCTCCTCTGCACTCTTTTCAGAGCTATTACATCCTTCCTGTAATGTGGTGACCAGAACTACACACAATACTCCAGTTGTGGCCTCATCAGTGTTTTATACTGCTTTATCTGCGTTCTGATGAGCAGGCCTTAAATTATATCTCCACGTAAGACCCTTTACAAAATAAGTCCTTTGTATTTAATTTCTTGCATATCTGTGTTTCCAGATTCTGATTTTCCAGTTGCCGAGCGGCAGGCCCGGATCCACTGCAAAATGGCCTGCTGCCCGTGATCAGGACCCTACCACGATTTCAAGCCACTGTGAAAGGAGCGCTAAGGAGCTCAGCGCTGCCGGGGTGGGGGCAAGAGGAGGGCAAGTGCAAAGGTCTGTGCATGCGTGGGGGAGCACGCTGAAAGCTCCCTGAAGGCAGGGAGCTGCCTCACGGAGATGAAGAATTGTACAATCAAAAAGAAAGATTTTTAAAATGTTAGAAATATGTCCCAACATAGAACTCAGTAACAATAGCAGAAACATAATAAAAATTATGTCTAAATTTTTTTTAAATTACTGTTGGAAATTTCACCCTGCCCACGAATGAGATTTCATAAAAAATCCAAAGGCCGCCTGGCCAATTCGCCCAACTGCCAACTGTGAAGTTGGACAGGCAGCGAAAAGTTGCTTTCAATGACTTGATTAAGGGCCTTAATAGGTCACTTAATTATTGGCGTGCGCAATGCCGACTCTCACACGCGCCCGCTGACCGAAGTATCGCGTGAATGCGCGATGATGTCATTGCGTGCTATTTTATGCCCAATCGGGTCAGGCACATGCCCGCTCGCAGGACATAAAATCTTGCCCTTGAATTTCTAAACAGTAAAAGGGGGCTGAAATGTTCAGAAATGCACAGCTGGATAGTATAATTGGTAGAGAGCAGCTGATTTCAGTCACAGTGATTTGCAGTTTTATCTGATGCAGATGATAGTGTCCAAATTTCGCAGAAACAAAAAAATATTTTTTTGGGTATCAATGTCACTATTCTGGGGGAAAGAAAACTAATCATAGTTGCTGATAAGTTTGAAGCACAAACAACCTTGAAGAAAGAATTGCATAATCATGAAATGCATTCAATAAGAACACGTTCGTCATTTTCTATGTGTCATGAGCTGGGCAAACTTTCTCTTTGAAGTACCTTTTTTCCATCTAATAGTCCATTGATACTAAAGTTAAAGAACTTCATTTAAAATTTAAAAATAAAGTAGCAGGTGCTTCACAAACTCAAATTGTACTCACTTGTGCATGTGCTGGGGATACAGCAGTCAATTATAGAGAAATGAAAAGTGTAACTCAGATTATAAACAGAAGATTCAGACCTTTTGGATCATCTCATAAACTACAAGAGCAAAACTAGAATATTTCACACTCATCATTGGAAACTCTAGAATTTATTGCAGCCTTGAAATTCTTTCAGTGTTATTTATAATATATGTAAGACAGTTTAGTTTATGGTAAGTTTTTTATCTTGTATTTTGTGGCCATGAATCCATGTTCAGAAACTCTTGACGAATTTCTGTCAGTTTTTTTTTAATAACATGTTGCAGTCAAATTGTTTACAGGCATATAAAATCTTAATATTGACAGAGGAGAATTGAGAAGGTCTCTGAATTAGTTCCCAGTATACAATTTATTTCTAATTTTTTTTAATCTTGCCCTAACTTTATCATTCTTTATAGTCGTTAAAGTTATTCTCCAAGGCCACTTCTCATGATTACATGGGAGTTAATTTTCTTATTATTTACCATAATCTAGATTATTAAATAGCAGTAAACAGAAAATAATGCACATCTGATACAACTCACATTTATATAACGCCCTTAATATTATCATATGTCTCAAGGTTCTACACAGGAGTGTCACAGACAAAACCTGACACCGAGCCACGTGAAGAGCTATTAGGAAAGATGATCCTAAGAATCATCTTGAAGGAGGAAAAGAGGTGGAGAGGAGGGAATTCAAGCAAGTGAAGCCCAGATAATTGAGGCTGTGGCTACAAATGATAGTGGAAAAGGCACAGAGCCCAAAATTGTAGAAATGCAGGGTTCTTGGAGGGTTATAGGGTTGGAGGAGGTTACAGAAGTACAGAGGAGTGAGACCATGGAGGGATTTGAATACAAGGATGAGGATTTTTAAATTTGAGGCAACGTTGGACTAGGTTCCAACTAGTATTCAGTTCTGAATGCTGATGAAAGCATTGGTTCACCTGAGAAATGCAGTCAGTCAAGTCCATGGCACCAGGGTTGGCTCAGCTGTACTGGATGGTACGAAGAAGACTGGAAGAGCAATAGTGGTAAAAGATTTGATAGCTAAGGGAACAGACAGGCATTTATACGGCTTCAAATGTGAATCCATGATAGTGTTAACTCCCTGTTGTCAGAGTCAAGTAGGTCATTGGCTGCAAAGCACCAGAGGTGAGAGGCTAAACAGCTAGCAGTCATTGTCCACATTAGTACCAATGACATAGGTAGAAAGAGAACTGTGGTCCTGCAGTCATAATTTAAGGAGCTGGGTAGGAAATTAGCAAGCAAAACCACAAAGTAAAGACCTCTAGATTACTCCTGGTACCATGCGCAAGTGAGCATAGAAATACGATGATGCAGATGATTTTATTAAATTTTTCATTCATGGGATGTGGGCTTCGCTGGCTGGGCCAGCATTTATTACTCATCCCTAATTTCCCATCCCTAATTGCCCTTGAGAAGGTGTGGTGAGCTGCCTCCCTGAACTGCTGTGGTGTAGGTACACTCACAGTGCTGTTGGGAGGGAGTCCCAGGATTTTGACCCAGCTTTGTTGCTGGAAAGGTGGTGCAGGAGGGAGGGTTTTAGATCTTGGAACATTAGGACCAACCTTGGGGGAGATGGGGCCTATACAGGCCATACAGGGTGTATTTAAACGGAACTGGGACCGATTTGTTTGTGGGGCAATTTTGCTAGTGCTGTTGGGGAATGTTTAAACTAATGGACAGGTGTGGGAACTAGGAAGGAATATTAAGGTCCACGGAATATTCGGAGAGACAGAGATAGCACTAGAGTAGGAAGTAGTACGTTATTAGGTGGGTCTAGAGTAAGGGGGAAAGTAATAAAGTCTAAATTAGGGTTATTGTGTATGTATACGAATGCACAGAATATTGTAAATAAGATTGGTGAGTTGCAGGTGCAAATAGTCACATGGAAATATGATGTCTTGGCTATAATGGAGACCTGGCTCAAAGAAGGGCAGGACTTGGATATTAAATATTCCTCTTCACAAGGTGTTCAGAAAAGATAGGAAAGGGGGAGGATGGCAGTATTATGTGCTGGAGAGAGAGAGGCTGCCCCAGAGGGGTCAGGGACAGAATCTAGTTGGCTAGAGCTAAGGAATGAAAAAATGCAATTATAATGCTTGGTGTAGTCAGTAGGCCACCAATAGGGGAGGCGATGGCAGAGCAGTATTGTTGCTGGACTAGTAATCCAGATACCTAGGGTAATGCTTTGGGGACTCGGATTTGAATCCCGCCAGGGCAGATGGTGGAATTTGAATTCAGTAAAAATCCGGAATTAAAAGCCTGATGATGACCTTTGTCGATTGTTGTAAAAACCATCACTAATACCCTTTAGGGAAGGAAATCTGCCACGTCTGCATATGTGTTTCCAGACTCCAGCAATGAGTTGACTCTTAACAATTACGGATGGGCGATAAATGCTGGCACATTGCCCATGAATGAATAAAAAAAACTAGTGGGAAAGATGTAGAGGAACATATTTGCGAGGTAATTACAGAGGTGCAAGAATTATAGAGTAATTATAATTAATTATCCAAATATAGATTGAGATAGTAGTAGTAAAGGGCAGACAGAGGCAAAAGTTTCTGAAGTGTATTCAGGAGAATTTTCTACAGAAGTATGTTTCTGAAAAGGAAAAATCCAGAATAAGAATAATTTAACATGAGGAAAGCTAACTTCAATGGGGTGAGAATGGATCTAGTCCATTGGAAACAAAGGTTGGCAGGTAAAACTGTAACCGAACAACGGGCTGCTTTTAAAGAAGAGCATTTGGGCACAGTCAAGTCCCATGACGAGTAAAGGTGGGGCAAAGAAATCCAGAGCTGCCTGGATAACAAAAGAGATAGAAATTGAGATGAAGAAGAAAAAGTGTGCTTATGACAAATGCCAAGTGAACAATACAACTGTGAACCAGGCTAAATATAGAAGGTCCAGAGGGAAAGTGAAAAAGCATTATAAGGGAAGCAAAGAGAAAGTATGAGAAAAGACTGGCAGCTAACATGAAAGGCAATACAAAAGTCTTCTGTTGACATATCAATAATAAGAGTGATAGAAGGAAGAGTGGGGCCAATTCAGAACTAAAAAGGGGGCTTATGCATAGACACAGGAGGCATGGCTGAGGTATTAAATTAATACTTTGTGTCTGTATTTACCAAGGAAAAAGATGCTGCATGGGCCATGGTGAAAACGAGGTAGCTTTGACACTTGAAGGGTTTAAAATTGATAAGGAAGTGGTATTGAATAGACTGTCTGTACTTAAAGATAATAAGGCACCAGGACTAGATGAAATGCATCCAAGGATACTGAGAGAAATGATGGTGGAAATTGTGGGTGCACTGGTCATAATTTTTCCAGTTTTCCTTAGACTTAGGGGTAGTGCCAAATGACTGAAAAATAGCGCATTTTACACCTTTGTTTAAAAAAGAGTGTAAAGATAAGCCCAGTAACTACAGAACAGTAAGTTTAACCTCAGTGGTGGGGAAGATTCTACAAATGATCATTTGGGACAAAATTAGCAGTCACTTGGGCAAATGCAGGTTAATGTAGGAAAGCCAGCATGGATTTGTTGAGGGAAAATCATGTTTAACTAACTTACTTGAGTTTTCTGATGAGGTTTTTTTATTTGTAAACCTGGGGAAATAGTTATGGTTTGACTTCAAGATTAATGATCCATTCAACAGTTTCAGCTGACACAGTGTGACTGGTTGTGGTGCCACCAGGAGTGGATCTCTTAGGGCATAAGTTCAGTATATGGGCAGTGGTCCAACTTGGATGTCCACAGTCACAATTTGAGCTGTTCCACATGTTCCACTTGTGGAGCAAGTGGCCATGTCTTCCCTGGTCTGTCCTCAAGCAGTTGAGGGTTGTCCAGATTTTCCATGGGAAGGTTGAAATCTGGGACTTCACCATTGGGAGATTGAGGCCAAACTTTGTGGGAGAAGGGACCTGTACAAGTTAGACAGTTTTCTGGACAGTAAACAGAGCCTGATCCAATTTCCTTGCAAGGTGATTTGCTAGTACTATTGAGGAGGCTTTAAACTAACTTGGCAGGGGTGTGGGAACCAGGAGATAACAGAGAGGAACACCGATGTGTACAGAATACTGGGAGAGAGACATAGCATTAGAGTCAATAATATTAAGTTACTGGATGGGTTCAGAGTAAGGGGGTAAGTAATAAAGTCTAAATTAGGGTTACTGTGCATGTATGTGAATGTGCAGAGGGTGGGAAATAAGATTGGTGAGTTGCACTTGGTCAGTTACTGTTCAGTGGGGCTGTTTGTAATGTGTAGAGTGTGCACCAGTAGGAACAATAGGATTTCAGATAAGTGCATGGGGTTAAGATGCTGTGTCAGTAGGAGCACTTCATTAGCTGCCAGGCAGTGGCATTCTTCGAGGAGAATGTTTTCCTTATGGACATCAGGAGGTTCAATGTGTGCTAGCTGTGTTGGTCTCAACATCCCAGAAATAATCCTAATGGCTTCCTGGAGGTGGATACCTACCAGGGTTGTGTGGCAGTTCCTGAGCCACGTTGAGCAGCAGTACTCTGCTGTTGGGTAGACTAGGCGAGTGAAACAATGTGTAGTGTATTGGCTCTGCAACACCAGTTTCCTTATGAAATTCACTCTTGTCTTTACCTTAGTTCTGGATGGGTCAATGTATGGTCAAGAGTGATGCCAAGATATTTTGACATTGGGTCATGAGTGAGTGTTCAGCCATAGAACTGGGCATGAAGTTCTTCCCTGGCCTTTGTTGTGTCCAGTGGAAGGCTGAAACATGCAACATGTCTTGACAGTGTTAGGTCAAAGTCTCAATTTTCTGAAGTAGATCTCAGAACAGAGATCTTCAGTTAGTGTTTTCTCAATATCCTGTATTTCTTTAGCCTGGAAAGCTAGGGCCAAGTCGTCAGCATATGCGAGGAGCCATGGCTTTGTGGGAGAGAGGTCACTGGTTATATGCTGAAGAGGTCCGGTGTGCGGACCTGTGGGTGCCCATTGTTACTTCTGTGTGGGCAGTTGATTTGATCTCCAAGGTGCACATGGAATTGTTGGTTGCTGATCATGGATTTGATTATTAATAGAGTTTTCATGTAACAGATGATTTTTGAGAGTTTCAGCAGGCATGCCTATGTGCCACACTGTGTCATAGGCACAGGATAAGTCAACAAAGGATGTCCCCATCTTCAGGCCTTTCTGAAAACCCAATAACACAAAGTCAGTGTCAGGACCTGCTTAGCCTGTACAAAAACCTGCCTGTTGGGGAACATTACTGCTTCCAGGGTGGGACTTGATCTGTTTAGCAGGAGGTGTTTCAGGACCTTGTATGTTATTGACAGCATAGCGATGGGTTGGTAGTTGTGTTGGTACCCTGGCTTGGCAATGGCTGCTATCTTGGAATGGCAGCAGATGTTTGGAATGGTGCCTGTGCTGTGGATGTTGGTAAACAGCTTTGCTAACCACTTCCTTCCTTGTGATCTGATGTTCTTCAGAAGTTCTGTGTAAATCCTAACGTCTTTTGCTGCTCTGCCTGACTTGGTTGCTTTTGGGGTGCTGTCCATTTCCTCTTGTGTGTAAGTTCTTGAGAAGCCTCTGTTCTGGGAGCATTGAGAGACTGTCAAGGCTGTTTTTACTGTCTGCTTACCTTCACTGATGACCAGTGTCTTTGAGCTTATTAGGAGTTGTGAAACTGGCATATGTGTTGATACTGGGTCACTGATGTGGTTGTTGCTTCATGCTCCCAGGCGGCATTGGAGTTTCCATGCCTTTCGGCTTTTGTGCATGAAGGCAATCTTTTCCACTGTTTCCCACAATCTTATAAAGTGTCCTTCATCAAGGAACTCTGAGTGCTTCTGCCGTGTTGGGGTTTTCATTTCCCCTGTAAGCTTCCAAGAGCCATTCGCTTTCCGGGGTCCAGTAGTGATGAAAGTTTTTCTGAAGCCTGGGAAACAAATTTGGTGGTTGCTAGTTTGGGAAATCGAGTAAAGCGGTTGTACCTTTCATTGAGGGGTGGGATCCAGTTTATGGTGATTCCTAAGTATATGTTGTAGGCATCTGTCGCCCTTCACCAGATTCCAGCGTGTTTTTGGCTGAGTTTATGTATAGTACTTTGAGGGAGAGTGTGAATGAGGGTTAGTGATATTGGGAGTGGCAGAAGATGGGCAGCCCTTGTTAAGAGCATGTCAGTGGTCAGCCATTGCTGTTGTGAAGAAAAGTTCAGGTGAATAATCCTTCTTCCATATGGCAGAATGTAATGTGCCAGACTGTTTTGCATTGTGCAAAAGTTTTAGGTCATGTATGCAGGTCCAGTCTGTCAGTTCTCCTCCCTCAGTGTTGTTGTTGAGCTACCCCCACTAGTGATGTTGGCTGTTAAAGTCACCAATGTAGATGGTTTGTTGTGCTGCAGGCTGGATTATGATGTAGGTCACAGGAAATTTGGTGGCTTGTTGACATTTCTGATGGTCAGCTTGGAGTAGGGGGTCATCTGATTTTAAGTTTTCATCTATGAAGAGGCTTTCCTTGGTGGCTAGGAGTGGTCCACGAGGTAAGATACTTGCATGGTGACTATGGCCAGGATTTTCAGTGCCTGCCGATGTTGAGCATGTTCGGCGGCATGAGTGGACAATATGGCGCGTTCAGTTTCACGATGGCATGAAACCAGTTTGCAATCACCCGCTCAACCTGCTGATGGCGAGCTGCGTTTCTCACCATCGGAAGTCGGGAACCTCATTGTAATACAGCTGCATATCGTTGTTAGCCTGATCATCGGAATCCTCCACCCCCTTGCTGGATCGTCCGCCTATGTCGCAACAGCACGTAAAAGACGTGCACTTCCTGGGCTGCGTTTTGAGGAGGAACTCAAAGGTCAGCACACAGTAACGTTGCGCAGCACTCGCCAGAATCACCTGTTGGTCTTCAAGCTTTAGGCACATTGCAGTTGGCTGGGTGGCAAGGGCATCTCTGCGGTTGAGGGGACTTGGAAGGAGGTGCTAGGGCTGCCTGGTGGTTGAATGTATGGCACAAGCATTCAGGGTGAGGTGTAGGGTGGGCGAGGGAAGCAGCCACATAATAGGGACTCCTTATATAAAGTTACCATTCCTCTGCAACTGACACAGTTCAGGCGCAGCCATTGGTATGATTGGAGTTGGGCTTGTAGCCTGTCTGCTCCCTCAAGCAATACAGAAGCATCAAAGTGCGACCAAATGTTCCAGAGCTTTTCACCCCTCAGGCACAGACTGCAAAGTAATGAGCATTTTAGTGGACTGCAGAACAGTTGGACGACTGGGTATGTTGTACAATCTCCTTGCTAAAACTGACCATGGAGCAGTCACTGGTGGAGACGCTCTTAGCCCCTTGCAATGTCTGCATCCTGGTTTGGACCAAGCTTCCCTATGGTTCAAGCTAACAGCGCAGCCTTGCAGTGTGGGTTAGGAGAATGCCTGAGCTGAGAGCACAGCATGCAGTCCAATGGGCAAAGCTGCTGCTAATCAATTGGCTGGAGTGGGGCAGAGCTCGGTGCACTTATCTTTGGCCATCCAAATGGTGGCCAGCACTCTCCGGGATGCATTAAGGGGCCTTTACACTTAACCAGGACAGGCTCTTAGGTCACCCATGCTCACCACGTGTCTCTCTCTTTGATCCTGCAGGAGGTGTACATCAGGATGACGGAGCCAGGTAAACTAGCTGTATGCCTTGTGACGTAGACAATGGAGGAGAGAGCGACTGAGGCTCCTGGCTGCACAGAGAGAAGAGCAGCAACCTCAGGAAGAAGGGCCGGATGGGGCTCCTGCACATGCCTCCGAAGAGCCACAGTGAGCCATTGCTGGTCGGCGCTTAGTGACACCCAGGATCCATGGGCGTAGCCTTTCATTCCTGCAGATGACTGAGGACCAGTGTTGCCGAAGACTACACATGTCAAGGGAACTGGTCGGTCAGATCTGCCACCTGCTGCAGGATTTGGCTAGTGGCCGTGAAAGTGACGGCGGCGCTCAGTTTCAATGCCAGTGTCTCCTTTCAGGGCTCCACAGGTGACCTCTGTGGGATATCATGAGCCTCCACCCACAAGTGCATCCATGAGGTCATGGATGCCATCTTCGCAAGGGCACACAACTTTGTGCATTTCGCCCGGGACCCGGATGCAAGAGCGATTGGGTTTGCCACAGGTGCAGGGTGCCATCAACCACATTTACTCGGTCACAACAAATGGTCAACTATGTCAATCGCAAGGGATTCCATTCGCTGAATGTGCAGCTGGTTTGTGTGACCACCAGAAACGCACCCTGCAGATCTACACATGGTTTCCAGAGACTGTGCATGACTCCTGTATTCTTAGTCAGTCACAGATCCCTGACGTCTTCCAGGGTCCACAGAAGCTGCAGGGATGGCTTCTTGGGGACAAGGCCTACCCGCAGAGGACGTGGCTGATGACACCCGTGCAGCGGCCTCAGACTGCAGCAGAGCGAAGGTATAATGGGGTTCATGCTGCAACTCACAACTTGGTGGAGCAAACCATTGGGATGCTTAAAATGAGGCTCTGGTGCCTGGACTGGTCTGGTGGAGCCCTGCAATATAGTCCGCAGAGGGTGTCATGTAAAACCTGGCGCTGCAATGGGGAGAGGAGCTGGCTGAGGAGGAGATGCAGGAGCTAGAGGACTCCACTGATGAGGAGGACATCAGTAGGGATGAGGGTGAGGAGGTCCTCGAAGGTGGTGATGGGGTTGAGGCCCTCAGGCTGGCTAGACGAGGCAGGCATGCTTGAGCTTGCTATAATAAAAGCAAAATACTATGGATGCTGGAAATCTGAAAAGAAAACATAAAATGCTGGAAAAACTCAGCAGGTCTAGCAGCACCTGTGGAGAGAGAAACAGAGTTAACATTTCGAATCCACTCTGAAATGCGGACTCGAAATGTTAACTTTGTTTCTTTCCTCATAGCTGCTATATTTGTGGAGGATGATGACGACATTCAGTGAGGAGACACCATAAGATCCTCACATTGCATCAATGAATGTTTGACTTCAGTCTGGCTTATGATAAGGCTCCTGTCATGGACATGCAGTGGAGGCCCTAATAGTCACTCGATTGCAGGAGGACAATGATGATGACATGCAGTGAGGACACTCCATAGATCTTCACACAGCCTCTGAGAATGTCCAACTTCTGTCTGGCTGACGGCAGCTCACTTGCGCTCTGTGATCAGGGTCACATCATAGAGACGCAGCCATGAAACTTCAGAAGCATCTGATCCCTTGTCTGCCTTCAACACCTGAGCTCTTCAGGAGCACAGCGTCACTAGTCACAGATGCTGAAGAGATGGGGGCCAGCCCCACCTTAAAAGGTTCTGAGAGCACAAAGAGAGAATGACAGAACTCTGTGAAGCCTGTCCACTACATTCTGGCAGCAATGACAAGCACCATCAAGGTGCAGGCATGAGTAATGTGTCCAGGGAGAGTGAGGCTGGACCATCACTGTGGTCTGAAGGCTGCACAAAGCACAGGGAAGAGGATCTTGGCTGAGCCTTTATTTTGTGTAGAAAGATTTCAGATCTGAGTGACTAGAACACTGCTCATCAGAACAAGGAGCCACAGGCAGGGAGACATTCTTGGGAGTTTATTGACAATAGTGAACAGTATGTACAAGTGATTAACACCCGTGCCCAGGCTTTGCAGCTACACCATCCTAACTTTCCTAACCGTGTTGCTAAGTCTGGGTGCTCCCCAGACATTCACAACGGAGCTGGAGGCAGCCTGCTGACTATGACGTCCTGTCTGTGATGACTTTGGCGATTGTTCTCTGGAGGGCCAAGACCTGGAGGGCCCTGGCCTGCTTTCAGGGTCCTGCTGTGCGGCAGTGGCACCCTCCTCGGCCTGTAGAACTGGAGCTGCTGAGGTAATAGGAAGAGGGAATTCGGGCGGGCCAGACACTCCTGGGGTCACCTGGTTGGATGGCCCCGGGGGGTACGCCTGCTGATCCTCCTCCCTATAGGTGCCTAAGGGCCCCTGGCTGACTCTTTGAGGAGAAGGGGTAGCTGGAGTGAGCTCAAGCTACCCCACACCCCTCTTGCATACACACGGTTGGAGCCAATCATGGTGTCAGCGATGGAGTTCAGCCTGCGCAGTGCAGGAGTGAAGCCCTGGACCAAGGTCTCCATAGCGGCCACCACCCTACCAGTGTTGACCTCGGTGCGTTGGCATGCCAGCACTATCAACTCAGCCTGAAAGCGGAGGGACTCCTCCATCTGATTTCTCCAATCTGAGGAGTCAGCAGACATCCCTTACTGATGTTCCTGAGCTTGCCTTTGCAGCTCCAGCAACTGTGACATGATCGAGTCCAGAGGCTCGTCATCTGACTTGGACTTAGCAAATTTCTGGCCTCCAGCAGTCCTCCGAGTGCCAGACACCTGGAAATTCTCTGTCGCCACCTGCTGTGGATCAGACAGTGTGATGTGCTCACCAGGTTGTGATCCCGAGGCCACTGTAAAGCTAGGTCCCACCGAGGTGTGTCTCTCCACACTGGGGAAGGGTGGTGAGCACCGTGACAGGACATCAAGGAAGGTGCCTCCAGATTCCTCTTCAGAGGTTTCTTCGGGGCTCGATCAGAGGCCCTGGGTCGTGGACTCCATTGGCTGTTTCCCAGATGTGCCTGTGGAAGCAGGGGGAGATAATTGGTGCATAGCAGTGGCTTGTGAAACAGGGCACATCACTCACAACGTGGTTGTCTGATGGATGTTGCACTGCTTGACCCTCACATGGTCGAGCACCACTGACTTCACTGTCTGCACAGGAACGGTCCAGATCCTCGCCGGCCAGCTGGATGGCTCTGTTTTCAAAGTCTGTGAGGACCATGATTTCAGACATTCTTGCACTGGTCTGCAACCTCTCCC